>NW_007763979.1:10953-12115 GCF_000696425.1 Galeopterus variegatus
TTGGTTATATTGTTTTGATGTTAATGTTAGGGGAAGCTGGGTGATGGGTATACTGGAACTCTGAAGCATTTGTATAACTAAAATTATTTCACAATAGAAAATTTTCAAAATAAAATATTAGAGATGCCCCCCAAAATTTATGAAACTATTCCTTTATGGGGGGGCAATTTTGTAAGTTAATGCTCCTTACCTCATCTAACCAGAGAGAACACCATGACTAGACTGAGGGTCACAATTGACTCTCTCAACCCATGTTTAATTAATTTTTCTTCATATTACTAAAAGGGACTCTTTTTATTCTCAGTTTCCTAAGGATAAGAAACAACTAGTTGAGGAGATCTGAAATAACATTATGAAATGAATGAAATGCAATGAATAATTGTGCCCCTCTCTTCCATGTCAAAAATAGAGGCAACATATCAGACTGGAGAATTTATTTATGGAAAAGATATTTAAATGCCATCCTTAAGTTATGTATCAGGCGATAGCTTCCCATGCCCATGAGGCTTTCTATAGAATGACAAAGACCCTCACCCAGCTACTCACTGGTTATGAGGTGGGCATTTTTTCTATTTGGACCAAGGAGTCTTCGAGGTCTTTTGAAAAAAAAAAAAGCCCCTAAAGACCCCACAGGCGAAATCACTGTGAGTTTAGGAAGAATGAATAACCCAAGGACTAGTGGTAGGACTTGTTTTGCACAGTGATGGGTAAGACGAGAGGTCCTTCCAGATCCAACCTGTTTTTGGTAAAAAGTGCTTAAATATGAGATGATGAACTAAAAGAGCTACCACCTTAGAGAACTGAATGTGACATTAGCAGTGCAGGGGAGAAAAAAATAGTGTATTAGTCTGTTTCTGTTGTTTATAACAAAATACATGGAACTGGGTACTTTGTAAGAAAACAAAATTTATTGCTTAGTTTCTGAGGCTGGGAAGTCCAAAGTTCATCTGGTGGTGGCAACAGTGACCCAGGGGTCTCACATTGCAAGATGGTGGAAGCAGAGTGAGCAGAGAGAAAGACAGACTCTCCTCTCCTTTTAAAGCCCTCAGAACCATGCTCCTCAAGCCCACATCATTTTCAATCCGTTCACTGTCACAGGGGCCTACAATCTAATCACCTCTTCAATTACCTTTCAATTCACCTTTCAATTACCATAATAGGA
>NW_007763980.1:0-741 GCF_000696425.1 Galeopterus variegatus
CTTTCTGTCCCTGGAACCTATGCTCCAGTCTCAGGATTTGACCTTGCTATTCTCTCTGTCTTGATAATGACCACTCCATATGCAATAGTATCAACATCTTTCTTTTTTCCACCAGAATTCTCAAAACATTTACCCTGTTGTATGTTTTCCTTCAAAGCTCTTAAAACCACATGAAAATTTTATATTTATTTTTTATTTTTTTCATTTTCTGTGTACTTATCTAATTATCTGTATAATTTCCATTATTACTTTCACAGCCTTTGACTTTAGGACTTATGACCTCTAGAACTGTAAGATAGTAAAGCTGCATTGTTTTAAGCCACTACCTTTGTGATCATTTTTTTTCTACAGCAGTAAAAAATGGACATGGATACCATGTACTGAGCCCTGTTCTATGTGATGAAAATACATAGATGAAGAAAATAGGGAACTATGCTGAACATTGTGCTTGGTGCTTTACATAAATTCAAGTACTTTCTGCAACTGTGCAAGGTAGGTATAATTTGTCTCTTTTAATAGATGAGGAGATTGGGGCTCAAAGAAAATGTGTCCATTGTCACACAGCTAATAGACCAGATGCCTGTCTCCAGAGCCTCTTTATACTCATTACTTTACCTCCCCCAAATATCTAGAAAGTACATTGCAGCATGACGTAGGGTAATGTACCAAAGATTCATTTTCTAATATAGGGTTTTTTGGCCATTGTAGAGGGAAATAGAAAAGCAGGTAAGGAGGAGAGGC
>NW_007763980.1:5969-6268 GCF_000696425.1 Galeopterus variegatus
TGGGGCTTCTTACATGCCTACCAAACAATTAATTGGTGGTTTTTGGTTCTTATCCAAGGCAAAGCTCTAGGTTCTGTGTAGATCATGATTCAGAGAGCTCAGAACAGCTGTGTAAAGAAATGGGAAAGAGATAGCACAGCCAATAGGTCAGCAAAAATAATAAATAGCAAATAACTAGTTGAAAATATTGTTTAGGGTTGAATCTAGCTTCATAAATTAAGAACCTAACATTTAATAGATGACCATTAAATTCACTCCTGAGAGAAAAATATCCTTTTAAATGAGTAAATCATTTATTC
>NW_007763981.1:0-262 GCF_000696425.1 Galeopterus variegatus
ACCTCTATACCCTCTGGCATAACCTGGCCCTTCAAATATGTGATATCTTATGGTTTTCTAAATTCTCTTTTCCAGGTTAAATTTCTATAGTTCTTCATTTTTCAGATGCTGTGTGTGGGGGATGCCAGGGTCCCAGGTACCCTCAGCTCAGCAACAGTGCATTGCGCAAGCTCCTTGTTGTCTGTCAGAACTGGGGAAACTCTCCTGAACTGCCCACATGAGGGCAGGACTCAACAGAAAAATGGATCCGGCCAGTGGATTG
>NW_007763981.1:3480-3746 GCF_000696425.1 Galeopterus variegatus
TAGATTTTTCCAATTTTTGACTGTTACAAACAGCTTTGTTATGAGCATCCATGTACACGTTTAGGTCTGGATATTCCTCCATTTACCTCGAGTAAACACCAGGAAGAGAAATGCTGTATTTGCATTTTCATATGAATTTTAGAACTAACTTGTAAATTTCTTTTAAAAATTCCTCTGGGAGTTTGACTAGGATTTTGTTGAACCTGTAAATCAATTGGAGGAGGATGATAGCACTTCACGTAAAGTATAAGAAGCTACACGATCAT
>NW_007763981.1:5846-6268 GCF_000696425.1 Galeopterus variegatus
GAGCTCTCCCTGGTAGCGCTGTCCTCCGGCTCTCTGTCCTGTTCATGCCAGCTGCCTTGGTCTCCGTGAGCTCATATCTTCCTCTCCTCACTCAGGCATCTCCCACGCTCCTAAGGGCACCTGTCCCTTCCTTCATTTTGCTCTAGAGACTCCCACAAGGGCCTGGGACCATTGCAGCATACATCTTGTTTGTTTTCAACCTCTGAGTAATGACGGGCCTTCCCTGTCTGATGACCAGAGTCTTGAAAACAAGCTGCCATTCCATGTGCTTTGTCCATTGAGCTGGGAGGTAGGTCCTCCCCCTGTCAGTCTGTTCTGGCCATTGCTGGCAGCTCTAATCTGAATCTTATCCACTGATTTCTCTGTGTCCACTCCCTGTGGCTGAACCAAGCACCTCTATACCCTCTGGCATAACCTGGCCC
>NW_007763982.1:0-699 GCF_000696425.1 Galeopterus variegatus
TCTCTGTCCCTCTCACCAGGAGTGCTGGTGTCCCCTCCTGCCTTGGGATCGGGCTGGTTGGTAGCTGAGGTCTCTCCTCCTAACTGGGCAGAAGGAAGGATGTGGTCGCTCAGGGCCTCCATGTCTCTCCTCATTTGTGCGACAGCCTTTCGCAAGCTCGCGTTCTGCTCCCGCAGCTGCTGGGTCTCACTAGCTGGAAGCCTTTCACTGGTTTCTTCTCCATGCTGTCTTGAGAGGACCTGTCAAACACAGAACCAAAAACAGGGGGACAGAGAGGAAAATGGCCATGGTTACAACATGCCCACCCACCCCCGCCGTCCTGCAGGGCGGCCACGACCTTCCCTCCGGACCTGACGGAAGCGTTCCATGATTTTTAGGTCCCTAGAGCAGTCAAATTCATGGCGAGGGAGACAAAAAGTAGAGTGGGGCTTGCGGGGCTGGGGGCGGGAGCATGGGGCTGTCGTTAGCGGAGGGTTCCACGGGCTATAGCAACCAAGTTCTGGGGAGAGACTTCTGCACTGACCAGGAGGGACTCACCGCTGTGACTCCCTCCCTTGGCTGCAAACAACAGAAAACCAGACAAGTTAGATGAAGACCGGTCTTGGGACACTGCCGCCACAGAATGGGGATTCCTGAGAAGGGACACAGACGGCGTGCCTGGGTCCCTGCCAGCTCTGCCAGGGCCCAGCCTAGGTGGGG
>NW_007763982.1:5723-6268 GCF_000696425.1 Galeopterus variegatus
CAGGGCCTGGTCCCGCTCCAGGGCCAAGGCCTTCAGCATCACCTCCTGCTCACGCAGCGTGCGCTCCGTCTCCTGGAGCTTGGCAGCAACCTGGGAAAACACAGGACTCAGTCCAGGTGTGGATTACGGGGCAGTGCTAGCCTTCAGCGTAGAGGCCAGCACCCCACCCCTGCTTGGGAAGCAGACAGTAGACATGGGTGAGAAATGCCATGAGAACCAGGGCACACATGACGCTCAGAGCACTGGGGCTGTCCCTGCTGGGGCTGGGCAGTGAAGCTCGTCCTGCCCAGCCCTGGCGCTCCAGGCTGCCCTCACTGGGCCAGCCATGCTCGGGAGGTGGGGACCATCCCAGCGCTACCAAAGCACACTGCCTGTCAGCTGGAGAAATAGCTAGTGCGGTAGAGCACTGTCACAGCCTGGTGGACAGCAGGACGTTTCCTCATTACTGCAATTTTTGTTCCTATAAATCAAACTGCTCAGTGAGGATTAGTGCTTTCAAATTTAAAGAATAATTTGGTGAGAGCCCACACCCGTGCTGCCAGAGC
>NW_007763983.1:0-485 GCF_000696425.1 Galeopterus variegatus
AATACAAGGACACTAAATATTAGGCTTCTGAATGACCTACGGGTCCAAGAAGAAATTAAACAAGAAATCAAAAAATTTCCAGAAACTAATGAAAATAAAGATATATCACACCAAAACCTGTGGGATACTGCAAAAGCAGTACTAAGTGGCAGATTTATTGCAATAAATTCATACATCAAAAGAACAGAAAGACTTCAGATAAATGACCTAACACTATGTCTCAAAGAACTTGAAAAACAAAAATAATCCAAACCTAAAGATAGTAGATAGAAAGAAATAATTAAGATCAGAGCAGAACTAAATGAAATAGAGACCCTCAAAAACAGTAGAAAAGATCAACGAAACAAATATTTGGTTTTTCAAGAAGATAAATAAAATAGACCAACCATTAGCAATGTTAACAAAAAAAGGAATAGAGAGGACCCAAATAACAAAACTCAGAAATGAAAAGGGAGACATTACAACCGATAACACAGAAATACAAA
>NW_007763983.1:5831-6268 GCF_000696425.1 Galeopterus variegatus
TTGTGGGTGACCTGAACATCCCTCTCTCAGTATGGGGCAGATCTTCGAGGCAACAAACCAATCAAAAGACACAGGATTTAAACTTCATTTTAAACCAACTGGACCTGGAAGATATATACAGAACATTACATCCAACAACTAAAGAATATACTTTCTTCTCATCAGTTCGTGGGACATTCTCCAGGATGGACCACCTATTAGGTCACAAATCTTGCCTCAGCAGATTTAAAAATATTGAAATTATTCCAAATATCTTTTCAGACCGAAATGGACTAAAATTGGAAATTAATAATAAGCAAAACTCTGGAAACCATATAAATACAAGGACACTAAATATTAGGCTTCTGAATGACCTACGGGTCCAAGAAGAAATTAAACCAGAAATCAAAAAATTTCCAGAAAATAATGAAAATAAAGATGCATCACACCAAAACCTG
>NW_007763984.1:0-339 GCF_000696425.1 Galeopterus variegatus
AGTAAACTGAGGCCCAGAAATTTCTGGCAACTTCAACTTCTGGAACTGGCCTATGATTTGCAGTCTGTCCTTTCTTTGTTAAGTGTCTGTGTCCTACCAACAAACAAATCTTTCTAAAACACTGCATTTCCCATATGACTCGTTACACAAAAACCCTCATTGAATTCTTACTGTCAATACTAAATTAGTTTCAGAGCATGGCTAGGTTCCTAGTATATGTTCCATATAGTATGTGTATATATGTGTATATATATATTTTAAAGTTCATACTCATTGTAGGGAGGAGGGAGAAATCTGAAATGTGGGAGAGGAAAAAACAATGCCTGTAGGTTCTGGCAA
>NW_007763984.1:5992-6268 GCF_000696425.1 Galeopterus variegatus
ATGTGGGTCCACAGAAACGCTATTAGTGGTCTTGCTGGCCTGGGGGCCACCAAGGCCCTCAACTCCCCTGCTGCCTCCAAGCAACTTCATCCAAAGGGCACAGCTGTGGGTTTTGCCAGCTCCTGCTCCATATGCTCAGCAGCTCCAGCCTGGAAGTGGCCAGGGCTCGAAATGGTCAGAGAGGTTTTTCCTTTCTCTCATCATGTCTTCTCTGGCCTTCATGCACTCCATAGGTCTCTCCTCCTCTTTCCCTGAGCTCTAGTGGCCCCAGCTTGG
>NW_007763985.1:0-1164 GCF_000696425.1 Galeopterus variegatus
TGTTATAGCTTTTGTACCCAGGTTCTGCTCACGTTTTTATCACTCTTTACTTGGATGTGCAGATTGGGTAATGTCTATTGATCTATCTTTGAATTTACTTATACTTTCCTCTATCATCTTCATTCTGCTATTGAACCCATTTGTTAAGGTTTTTGTTGCTGTAATTGTATTTTTCAGTTCTAAAATTTCTATTCGTTTCTTCTTTATACCTTCAATTTCTTTGCTGAGATTTTCTGTCTTTTCATTCATTTCAAGAGTGTTTACACTTACTTCTTTGAGCATTTTTATAATAGTTTTCTGAAGTATTTTCCAGATAATTCCAAAACCTTTGTCATCTTGACATTGTCTTTTTCCGTATGAGTTAAAGTTTGTCTGGTTCTTTATGCTCCAAATAATTTTGGATTGTGTGCTGGAAATGTAAGTATTATGTTATGGAACTGCTTCTTGTTAAAATCCTATGAAGAATGTTCATATTTTAGTTTTAATAGGCAATTGACATAGTTGACTTCAGGTCACAAGTTCCAGTCAGCTTTCTGAGAGCTGTGGCTTCAATATCAGTTCTGTTTTCAAAATTTTTTAGTGTTTACTTATTATCTATCTGCTGTGTAAATCATTCAGTGGTCAGTCTGGTACCTGGATGGTCACCGTGGTCTATGTCTCAGTTCATTCTCAATGTCTCTGGTATGGGTTTAGGATCAGACCAGATCCATAAATTTAGAGCTCAGGAATGAACCCATGTGTTTATAAACAACTTTATGGGCCCCTTTTTCAAGCTCCTTCTATTTTGATTCCTAACCAGGAATCAAAGATTTTAGTTGCCTTATTCTGCTGCATACTTTCTATGACTCTGTGCATGTCAGGAGCCAGTGGGCAGTATGAGAGAGAGAAGAAATGCAACAAGGGTTTACCCTACCTTCTCGGGACATAGTTCCTCCTTTTAGAGAAGACAGTCTCCTTCTGGTTGAATTTTTGACACTTCCAGGCTTCTTCTGCCACAACTGTTGCTGCTGTTCTTATAGCTACTGTGGGTTTGTCTAGAAGCTAGAATGTGAGAGAAGTGAGTAAAGAAAAAAAGATTAAGAAGAAGGGAGGGATTTTCTCCACTCTGTGCCTTTGGAGAACGCTTTCTTATTCCTCAAGATAGAACTAACAGCCTGGAACTCT
>NW_007763985.1:2680-3402 GCF_000696425.1 Galeopterus variegatus
GTTTGGTTATTCAACTACCAAATAACTTACCTAATCATATTGCCATCTAGGGAATAGCTTTACTTATCATCCATTGGGGACAAGGCTTGTTGAAACTGAGATATATGTAATTTGTCTGTTATTCTCCTAATCTTGAAGTCCAGTACTTATTTTTAAAGCAAATAGGATTAGTTTGGGGAAACTTGTACTTGATACATACATTTTGGCTCTTAGTGATGATATTATCTTTTAAATGATCACTCACTAGATTTTAAATTGTCCTTACAAAAATCTTGCAAAACTTGTTTATAAACTGATTATTAAATCAATAATTTTCTGAATCTACTATAGCTTGCCATTTTTGAAAGTTTGAACAAATTTTATTGATCTATATATTTATGGCATTCCAACTGAAGTAATTTAATAAGAAGCACTTATAATACAATGTTTTATCTAGTCCAACGCCCTTATTTTAGAAATAAAGAAATTAAGACTTAGGAAGATTAAACAGTCTTGAGCAAGAACAAAGTCTGAAGCATCACACTTCCTGACTTTCAAATACATTACAAATCCATAGCAATCAAAATGATATGGTACTGGCATACAAAAAAAACATATAGACCAACGGAGTAGAATAGAGAGCCCAGAAATAAATTCATGCATCTAAGGTCAACTGATCTTCGACAAAGTTGCCATAAACACAATGGGAAAAGGATAGTCTCTTCAATAAATGATGCTGGGAA
>NW_007763985.1:5732-6268 GCF_000696425.1 Galeopterus variegatus
TGGAAATAATCAAACTCATTGAAACACAGAGTGGAACAGTGATTACAGGGGCTTGGGGAAGAAGGAAATGAGGAAAGTTGGTCAAGGGGACAAAGTTTCAGCTATGCATGATGAATAAGTTCTGAAGATCTGATGTACAACAATGTAGCTATAGTTAACAATGTTTTATACTTTAAATTTGCTAAGAGGGTAGATCTTAAGTGTTCTCATCACAAAAATTATAAAAGGATAAGATGGTAACTATTTTCTTAAGTGAGAGGTAATAGATATATTAATTTCCTTGATTGTGGTGAATATTTCCCAATGTAAATGTATACCAAATAATCAAGTTGTACACCTTAAGTACATACAGTTATTGTCAACTGTACTTCAACAAAACTGGGGAAAAAAAGTGAAGCAACTTACCTATAATGATTCTAAGAGCAAAAGTTATAAGAGATAGAATTGAGACTTACTTTCTAGAAATGGAAGGTTCCTAGGGAATCATCTAATTTAAAGCCATGTATTATTGTATTTGGTACTTCATGCATATTTTG
>NW_007763985.1:8610-9099 GCF_000696425.1 Galeopterus variegatus
GTTCATCAGTGATTTGGTAGAGTGAATGTGTTTCTTAATGTTTTGTTCTATTTTGATTTTACCACACACTATTTTAAGGATTGTTTATAAAAGCTTTCTTCGTAATAGGATTTTGCTGAAAAACAAACAGGTGGAAATAAAGTATATTCAGTATAGTTTGAGATTTCTCCTCCCCTCATTTTGTTTACTCCAAGACAAAATGAAAGTCAATACATAGTTAGCTTTATGTTTATGCTGAATATATTTAAACATTGAAGTATGTTTTCCAAACTTATTGATATTTCTTTAAAAATATTCAGTTTAAGACCTATGAGACTTGAATAACCAAAAAGATGAACAATGCTCCTTGTTGGCAAAACTCAACATTGTAAATCCATAAATTTTCAAAAATGTACCTGCACATTCAATGCATTACCAATCAATAACCCATGAGATAATATTTCAAAGCTTGACAATTGACTCTAAAATTCATTTTAAAGAATGACTAAT
>NW_007763985.1:11319-11912 GCF_000696425.1 Galeopterus variegatus
ACAAACAAGCATATGTAGCAATACTGTGAAGAAAAGCAAGGAAGCAATTATGACATAAGGATAGCAGTTACCTCCAGAGATAGGCAGGGTATTATGATCAGTGATCTCATGGCTTCTGGAGTGCTAGTAGTGTTCCATTTCTTGACTGCTGGAGAAGAGGGAGGAAATTACAAGGGAGTTCACATTATAATTATTCATTAATCCACATAGTTATGTTTTTACTCTTTACATGTGTTATATTTTGTAATAAAATAAGGATTTTTAAAAGTTGGCATTTGCTTCTCTAGCATTAGAAGTATCCAGGTCCTTTGATCATCTGACTAATAGGATAACACATATTTCTATGGTTTGATGTTTGTCTCCTACAAACCTCATGTTGAAATTTAATTGCCATTGTACAGTGTTAAGAGGGCGGACCTTTAAGAGGTGATTAGGTCATGAGGGCTCCACCATCATTAATGGATAATGCCATTATCTCGAAAGGGGGTTTGCTATAAAAAGGAAAGTTTAGCCCCCTTTCTCTCTCTTTCTTTCTCTCTCTCTCTCTCTCTCTCTCTCCTCCCCTTGTCTCCCTCCTTCCCTTTCTTTGCTCT
>NW_007763986.1:0-291 GCF_000696425.1 Galeopterus variegatus
TTGATCACACCTGTCTCAGTACTGGACAGATCATCTAGGCAACAAACCAACAGAGGAACAGAGAAATATCAGATGGAGAGAACAAATCTATGGTTACTAGTCAGGAGGGGTAAAGGGGGAAGAGGAGGGGAGAGATTGAATAAGGGGCATAAAGAATAAGTATGACTTGTAACAATGTATATGCTAATAAAAAACTAAATAAAAAAATAAAAAACTGGACATAAGAAAAATACAAGACATTTATGTTAACTTTAAAAAACTTTAAAAAATTGTTTTGGTACATTCTTTTTT
>NW_007763986.1:5779-6268 GCF_000696425.1 Galeopterus variegatus
GGAGTCAAAATTTATACTTGGAGCAGCCACCAAAAAAAAAATTATACTCAAACTTTCTACCATGTGGGGGGTTGGTGTTCCTAACTCCCATGTTATTCAAAGGTTAACCATAATGTCTAGCCCACAGAAGATGCTCAGTGTTGCAGGATACAAAATCAATACACAAAAAAGTCAGTTGAGTTTTTATACACCAAACACAAACAAGAAGAAAAAGAAACCAAGAAAGCAAGTCATTTACAATAGCTAACAAAAGAATAAAATACCTAGGAATAAATTTAACTAAGGAGATGAAAGATCTCCACAGTGAAAACTACAAAACACTGCTGAAAGAAATGGAAGAGGACACCAAAAGATGGAAAGACATTCTATGTTCATGGATTGGAAGAATTAACACTGTGGAAATGTCTATATTACCCAAAGTGAACTACAGGTTCAATGCAGCCTCCATCAAAATACTAACATTCTTCACAGAAATTGAAAAAACAATCA
>NW_007763987.1:0-393 GCF_000696425.1 Galeopterus variegatus
TTCTTTAAGGGAGAAGAGAATTCCCCATAAGCCCATCATTAGGAGTAATGAGATAATAATGGCAAAGTGATTACCCAATGCCTGACAAATGATAAGTGATCAAGACCGGGAAGTTTTCACATACCTGCATTTGGGAGAATCAGAAAGTGAGCATGGAGAGCATAAAGGCCAGTTCTAGTCTTCAACACCTTTGACTTAAAATTCCTTTCATAGATTTCTTTGTAGAGTTGATAAGTGTCCCGACCCACGGGATATTCAACGCAGACCCTGGAGGGGGGAGGGGGAATGGGATGGAAGTAAGAGACGTGAGAAATGTAGACAAGACAGTATTTTGATCAAGTCTCATTTATTGGTTTGAAAGTTACAGCTTATATAGGGAAAAAGCAGGCATGC
>NW_007763987.1:6005-6268 GCF_000696425.1 Galeopterus variegatus
TATATTTTTGGGTACAACCTTTTATGCCTCTCAGGCTATCCTAAGGAACAACCAGATCTAATATTTATGACTTACCATTTCAAATAAATTATTGATTCTTTAAGGGAGAAGAGAATTCCCCATAAGCCCAACATTAGGAGTAATGAGATAATAATGCATGCAAAGTGATTACCCAATGCCTGACAAATGATAAGTGATCAATACCGGGAAGTTTTCACAGACCTGCATTTGGGAGAATCAGAAAGTGAGCATGGAGAGCATAA
>NW_007763988.1:0-366 GCF_000696425.1 Galeopterus variegatus
ATTCCCCACTGGTAAAACAAAGGAGGTTGGGTGAGATTGTCTCTAAAGTCCCTTGCAGCTCCTATGGTTCTTGCTGGTAAAAATGCAGTGATTTGAAATGACCAGGCTCATTTCTCCCATTAAGCTCTGGGTGAATCAAGGGGCAGCACTACATTGCATCATCTCATGTACAGTAATATGTGAATGACATTACACAATGCCCGCTTTTATTAATGGGAGCACTCTTCCAGCAATAATGCAATACACTTGAGCTCATTCAGGCCTTCTTTGTTAGTAACCAACCCAGTTGCATCGTAAGGATCTAAAAGATATGACATAGACATTGGAAGTAGGAGCAGTTGAAGAGGGCAGGCACATCAGAGAATG
>NW_007763988.1:5842-6268 GCF_000696425.1 Galeopterus variegatus
TTCATTTCTAATTTTTGTTATTTGAATCTTCTCTCTTCTTTTTTTTTTTTTTTGTTAGCCACATTAATGTTTTGTCAATTTTATTTATCTTTTCAAAAAACCAACTTTTTGATTCATTGATCTTTTGTATTGTTTTTTGGGTTTCGATTTCATTAAGTTCTGCTCTGATCTTGATGATTTCTTTCCGTCTGCTAACTTTAGGTTTGGATTGTTCTTGTTTTTCTACATCTTTCAGGTGCAGTGTTAGGTTGCTCACTTGCCATCTTTCCATTCTTCTGAGGTGAGCGTATAATGCAATAAATTTCCCCCTTAATACTGCTTTTCAGTGTCCCACAGGTTTTGGTAGGATGTATCATTATTTTCAATAGTTTCAATAAATTTTTTGATTTTCTGCTTGATTTCTTCTTGGACCCATATGTCATTAAG
>NW_007763989.1:0-425 GCF_000696425.1 Galeopterus variegatus
GGATCCGAACCCGTGGCCTTAGTGTTATCAGCACCACACTCTCCTGAGTGAGCCACGGGCCGGCCCTTTGCAGTAAATTTTAATAGAGCTTTTTCTGCTTGGGGAAAGCAAAAAAATATAAAGGGTATTAGAAACTGCAAACTGTAGAAAATTTGTAAAACTATTAATGAAACAAAATAAACATACAAAAACATATTTTGATATAGTGCTAAATTTTTATATAGGGGAAGATGGATAAAAATGTAAATGAATATGTAGTATTACAATATTCAAGATTAAGCTTGTATGACAGACAGGACTTAAACTGATTTTGGATAAAAGTAAACAAGGGAAGAGGAACTATCAAAAAGAAAAAGTACTCTGCAATGTCTAGGGGCGAGATCCCACTGGAATGAAGAGGCACGTTTTTCCCCTGAGAAAAATCA
>NW_007763989.1:6042-6268 GCF_000696425.1 Galeopterus variegatus
AATTACACAAATGCTTGTTTCTATCCTCAGAGAGATAGAAGAAATATTTCATCCCTAAAATAGAAAAAAATGAATGAGAAAAGAAATATATTTCAGGGAAAACATTTAGAAACTTTTAGAAAGAGTAAAATAAAAAAGTAGATGTAACATCCCAGGAAATAGAATAAAGAGATTCATAAGAGAAAATGTGAAAGGAAATACAGGTGACTTATGGGTCAACACAGGA
>NW_007763990.1:0-460 GCF_000696425.1 Galeopterus variegatus
CAGAGGTTTGCCAGAGGTGAATTGTGAGTTCCCGTAGCGGCCAAAAGTCCTCTTGGTGTAGCCCACTGGTGGTCCCTCCCACCAGAGCTGGAGTTAGTGCAGGGTTTTTGCAATTTGATTCCAGCAACCATGTAACAGGTTGGATGGAGGAAGGATTTCTTTTGAGAAGCCGGGGATTTGGGGGGTTTTATCTCTGTGTTGTTATATTCATTTCTAAACATTCCAGAGAGGTGATGGAGGGACAAAGCCAGCCTTCTCAGTAACCTGTTATTGCTTTGTGATCTCAGTTAAAATGATGGGCAGTGCAGGGTAGGGCTGGGTCATAGAATGAGCTGGTTCCCCTAGAGCAGCATGTCCCTGAGTTTGTTCCAGGGAATACTAGTCCCAAGAGATGCTACAAATGATTCATGATCAAATAGGTTTGGGAAATTCTGCATGTTATGTTTTCCTCTGGAGATTC
>NW_007763990.1:5753-6268 GCF_000696425.1 Galeopterus variegatus
AAAACATCTTCAAATCCTGTAGTCTGAATTCTTTTCCCACAGTTTCATTCCTCTTTTCCATGACTTATGGCTCTTTCCAGTTGATCATCAGAACATAACAAAATGAAACAATCTCTAATACTTGTAGAGGGATTTTCTCTTACAAAGGGCTTACACACAAATGATCTCATTGACTCTTCCTAGCGCGGTGCTTAGCACGTAGTATGTCTTTAATTAATGGCCATGCTCCCTTACCATAAAGAAACATTTTACTCCCGGGGTATCCTTGTATCAAACTCTAAGGGTCTTGAGAACAATAAGGATATGCATGCACACTCGCACCCACAAATAAGGTGCACACCTATGTGGCTTTTCATTTGTACACACACATGGTGTGTAATTCCTTTGGGCTCAGAGGAATTGAGAAGAATGTTAGAAGAGATATTTTTATTCATGCTGCAAAGATAGTCATCACCTTTTTGTGCTGAAAGAGATCCAGGAAGTCCCTAATTTCTTGGTGATCTGAAAAAGGAACT
>NW_007763991.1:0-351 GCF_000696425.1 Galeopterus variegatus
AAGTCATCCTACTGGGATTCCAGGTTAACCCAGCACTGGAGTTGTTCCTCTTTGGGTTCTTCTTGCTGTTCTACAGCCTCACCCTCATGGGCAACGGGATTATCCTGGGGCTCATCTTCCTGGACTCCAGACTGCACACCCCCATGTACTTCTTCCTCTCACACTTGGCCATTGTTGACATGTCCTATGCTTCAAGCACTGTCCCAAAGATGCTAGCAAATCTTGTGATGCACAAAAAAATCATTTCCTTCGCTCCATGCCTACTTCAGACATTTTTGTATTTGGCTTTTGCTGTTACAGAGTGTATGATTTTGCTGGTGATGTCCTATGATCGGTATGTGGCCATCTGCC
>NW_007763991.1:6045-6268 GCF_000696425.1 Galeopterus variegatus
AATTGCTTTGGCTATGCATGATCTTTTATTATTCCATATAAATGTCTGTATAGTTTTTTTTCCATTTCTTAGAAAAATATCTTTGGAATTTCAATGGGGATTACATTGAATTTGGAGATCACTTTGGGTAGTATGGACATTTTCACAATGTTGATTCTTCCGATCTAAGAGCATGGGATATCTTTCCATCTACTTGTGTCCTCTTTAATTACTCTCAACAGCA
>NW_007763992.1:0-427 GCF_000696425.1 Galeopterus variegatus
AAAAGAGGCCTTTTTTGTTGTTGTTTTTAATGAGTTAAGAAGTTTGCTAGGAAGAGAACTATGGGGTCAACAATAGACGGTCATTGCAAACTTAGGAAAAGCTGTTTTGAAGGAGTGATGAAGATGGAAAATAAATTAGAGAGGGGTGAATGAAAGGTAAGAAGAGGAACACAGGGAAAGGCTTCCAACAGATTTGGCCTTAAAGTCTTGAGAAAGGGTGTGTGTGTGTGTGTGTGTGTGTGTGTGTGTGTGTGCATGTGTGTGTGTGTGCACGTGTGCGTGCGTGTGCGTGTGGGATGCAGAGCTGTCACCAAGTTTCCACATCAGTGGAAAGGATCCATCTGAGACAGTATAGTGAGCACACATGATAGCGTAAGCTTCTCCAGCAGTCAGAGTGGGACAGATGGGAAAGAAACATATTCACGAA
>NW_007763992.1:5913-6268 GCF_000696425.1 Galeopterus variegatus
GTATGGAAGGAGAAGACACAGGGCGATCCTTTAGAACCTATGTCAAGAGCAGTGTCTCGACTTGAGACCAGATTCAGCCCAGAAGCACAAGTGGGTTTGGAGTGGGACACCATGGAAGAGAATGCCATTGTTCAAGGAGTGAGGTATTTTTAGCTGTGTTTTAGTCTTTGGCACCTTTTGAGAATCCTGTAAAACCTACTGACCCTTTCTCAGAAAAATGTACATAGCCACACCTCCACCATACCTGTGTATGGAATATATAAGTTTGAGTCATTCACAATTCACCTTCAAAGCCTCTTCTTTTTTTTTTTTTTTTCCTTTTTGTCTTTTTTCGTGACCGGCAACGGATCGCAAC
>NW_007763993.1:0-419 GCF_000696425.1 Galeopterus variegatus
CAACTGTTCAAATTAAAGTGATTCTGTATTATAGAATGTTTTCAATGTAACTGCTTTTTTTAACATTTAGACTTAATTTATAAGAGCCCATTTAAAATGTGCACATTTATTATATGCAGATTAAATGGTTAATCACTTAGGAATTTAGTCTCTAAGTTAAACTGAGTATCATTTTTTGTATCATTAATTCAACTGCAAACATTATTTTTCAAAGGCAGACCAAAGGTAAATTTCATGACATGTGTTCAGATAATGACGATTCTGAACAAGGGTCATATGAATTAATAATACTTAAACATAATTGTCATATTTCAGAAAATATGCATAGTATTCTGGACACTGGAATGAAGAACTGGGATAGAAAGAGGCCATTCTGTGCTCACTTCATGTTTCCAAATTATTTTCATGGTGAATTTAGC
>NW_007763993.1:5848-6717 GCF_000696425.1 Galeopterus variegatus
TATTCAAGACACATTATAGTCAAACTGGCAAAGCTCAAAGAAAAAGAGAGAATCTTAAAAGAAACAAGAGAAAAGCATCAATTCATCTGTAAGGGAGCCCCAATCAGACTATCAGACTTCTCAACAGAAACTCTACAGGCCAGAAGAAAATGGGATGATATGTTCAAAGCACTAAACGAGAAAACTGCCAGCCAAGAATACTATACCCTGCAAGGCTATCCTTCAGAAATGAGGGAGAAATAGTGTATTTTCCAGACAAGCAAAAACTCTGGGAGTTCACCACCACACTACCAGCCCTGCAAGAAATCTTCTAGGAAGTCCTGCATCTGGAATCCGAAAAACAATAATCCCTATCACATATACACAAGAAAGAACAAAACCCACTGGTAGAACAAAAATGCAAACGAGAAAGAGAAAGAANACTTTCAAAATGGGTAATAGGAAATGAATATAAGTCAAAATGACAGGAAGCTTTCTATTGAGTAGCTTTTCTCCATAAGAAACTCCTGGAAAAAAAAATCCTCAGTGATGCTACATCAGTCAGTGACCAGTGTGCAGCATCCAATTTGAGCGCCCTCAACTCTCCTGCTGAAACCCAGCCTTCCTCCCTCTTCAGGATGCTGGTCCTATGCAAGGTTTCTGGCTCTTCCTCCATTTCCAGACAAGCTGTACTGCTTTTAGGTCAGAGAATAAGCCATGCTTTCTCTTACCTCGACTTCTTCTGTCTGCCCTTTCTTCCCCCCGACTATCAACCCTCCCCATCCCTACACACACACATACACATAGATCACTTATCCTTCAGGTTTCAATTCAATCATTACCAATTCTCAGGAGCCTCCTCAAGACCTTCAAGCCTGGCCACCTGAAAG
>NW_007763994.1:0-540 GCF_000696425.1 Galeopterus variegatus
TGTGTGTATGAGCATATGCCACATTTGCTTATCCATTCGTCCATCGATGGACACTTGGGTTCCTGGAATGTCGTAGCTACTGTGAAGAATGCTGCTATGAAGAGGGGTATACAAATGTCTTCGACATCCTGCCTTCAGTTTGTTTGAGTATATATCCAAAAGTGGAATTGCTGGATCCTGTTTTACTTTTAACTTTTTGAAGAACTGTCAGACTCTTTTTCACAGTGGCTCTATCATTTTACATTCCTACCAACAGAAAACAAGATTTCTATTTTTTTCCATATCTTCACTAATACTTGTTATTTTCCGGTGTTTTTGTTTGTTAGTTTTATTTATTTTTATGGTAGCCATCCTGATAGGTTTGAGATGGTGTTTCACTATAGTTTTGACTTGCATTTCCCTAATGATTAGTAATGTTTAGCATCTTTCCATGTTCTTATTGGCCACGTGTATATTTTCTTTGTTGAAGTGTCTTTCCTCAAGTTCTTTGCTCAATTTTTTTTTTTTTTTTTTTTTTTTTTTTTTTTTTTTTTTTTTTTG
>NW_007763994.1:5823-6268 GCF_000696425.1 Galeopterus variegatus
TTTTTTTTTTTGATAAAGTACACATAACATTAAATGTATCACCCTAACCATTTTTAAGTGTACAGTTCAGTGGTACTAAGCACATTTATATCACTGTGCAATGATCATCACAATTCATCTCCAGTTCTCTTTTCATCTTCCAATAGGATCTTAACTCTGTACCCATTAAACATTAACTCCCCCTTCCTCTTTTCCTTCAGCCCCTGGCAACCGCAATTTCTACTTTCTGACTCTCTGATTTTGGCTGCTCTAAGTACTCATGTTAGTGGAATTATACAGTATTTGTCATTTTGTGATTGCATCATTTCACTTAGCATAATGTCCTCAAAGGTTAGCCATGCTAGTCAGAATCTCCTTCCTTTTTAAGGCTGAATAATATTCCACTGTGTGTATGAGCATATGCCACATTTGCTTATCCATTCGTCCATCGATGGACACTTGGGTT
>NW_007763995.1:0-562 GCF_000696425.1 Galeopterus variegatus
TAAAGGTGAATGAATCAATTCACACACATACACACACACACACACTCTCACACACACACACTCTCACACACACACACAAAAAACAAAACAGACAACAACAACAACATCAACAACAACAACAAAAAAAAACCAGGGGTGGGGGAGAGAAAGATATAACAACCACAACTTTTTTTTTTGAAGTTCTTCCAACAAGAAAATGAAGGGGACACACTTGGTTGGGAGGGGGGAGAGGCAGGAGGGATGGAGGTTTTGGTGATGGGACACAATAATCAACTACATTGTATATTGACAAAATAAAAAAAAATTAAATGAAAGAAACCACAAAAAATGGCAACACAGGATTAACCATATTTAGATACATTAAACTGTGGTTCCATACCTTTTGATTAAACAAGATGAAAATGCTATGTTAATTGATAATTTGACTGATGACAGAAGAATCTATTCATAAGACCATTAGTTTAATCACTAACTTGGTAAAAAATGATGGCACTTCTGCCGCATATTTTGTAAAGTCTTGATTATCCTTTTATCAGATCTGATTATCACTAAAGGACTGACA
>NW_007763995.1:2941-3713 GCF_000696425.1 Galeopterus variegatus
AAAAAAAAAAAAAACACAAATTAACTCAAAATGGATTATAAAAGTGAAACACAAAACTATGAAATTTCTAGAAAATAACATATGAGAATATCTAGGTGACCTTGTGTTTGGTGATAAAATTTTAGATGTCACACCAAAAGCACATTCCATGAAAGAAAAATGTTGATAAGTCAGATTTTATTAAAATTAAAACTTCTACAAAAGACACAGTAAAGAGAATAAAAAGACAAGCTATAGATTGGAAGAAAACACACGTAAAACACTCATCTTATATAAGATTTGTATCCAAAATATACAAATAATTCTTAAAAGACAGAAATCAGAAAACAAAAAATACAGTTAAAAATGTGCAAAAGATCTGGACAGAAACTCATCAAAGAAGATACAGTTATGCGTCACTTAACAACATGGATGCATTCTAAAACCTGCACTGTTAGGTGATTTTATTGTGCCATCAAAAGTACTTATACAAACTTAGATGGTATAGCCTATTGCACACCTAGGATATATGGTGTAGCTTATTGTTTTAGGCTACAAGCCTGTACAGCATGTTGTTATACTGAATAATGTAGGCAACGTTACAAAATGGTATTTGTGTATTTAAGCATATCTAAATGTAGAAATGGTATGCGAAAAATATGGTTTAAAAGGTCAAAAACAGTACACATCTGTAGGGCACTTACTGTGAATGGAGAATGCAGGGCTGAAAGTTTATCTGGGTGAGTCAATGAGTGAATTGTGAGTGAATGTGAACGCTTAGGACATTACTGCA
>NW_007763995.1:5253-6268 GCF_000696425.1 Galeopterus variegatus
TATGGTCTGAGAAAATACATGGGATATTTCCATGTTTTTTGAATTTGTTGAGACTTGATTTTTGTCATAATATGTGATCTATCCTGGAGAATAATCCATGTGCTGATGAGAAGAATGAATATTCTGAGGTTTTTGGATGGAATGTTCTGTAGATATCTGCCATGTCCAATTGGTCTAGAGTATTGTTTAGGTCTTGTGTTTCTCTGCTTATTCTTTGCCTAGATGATCTGTCCAGGTCCCCTGCTATTATGGTATTAGTGTCTATTTACTTCTATAGGTCTAATAGAGTTTGTTTTATAAATCTGACTGCTCCAACATTGGGTGCGTACATATTTATGATTGTTATATCTTCTTGATGGATCAGTCCTTTTATCATTATGTAGTGTCCCTCATTATCTCTTTTTATGGTTTTTAGTTTAAAGTCTACTTTGTCAGATAAAAGAATAGCTACTCCAGCACGTTTTTCTTTTCTGTTTGCATGGTAAATCTTTTTCCATCCTTTCACTATTAGACTATGTGAGTCTTTATGGGTGAGGTGGGTCTCTTGAAGGCAGCATATAGTTGGGTCCTCCTTTTTAATCCAGTCAGCCAGTCTATGTCTTTTGATTGGGGAATTTAAGCCTTTTACATTAAGAGTTGTTATTGAAAAGTGTTGATTTATTCCTACCATCTTATTGATTGTTGTTTGGTTGTCTTAAATGTCTTTCGTTCCTTGCTTTCTGATTTAATATTTGTTTTCTTTGTTTGTTGGTACCTTAGGGTATAGATAGCCTTTTCGTTTGTTTGTTTTCTCTTCATGTATGCCATTTTTATTATACTAGTGGGTTTAGATTTTTCTTGGGTTTTTATGGCAGTGGTGATTATTTTTCAGGTACCAAACCCGGTACCCCTTTGAGAATTTCTTGTAAGGGTGGTCATGTGGTGGTGAACTCCTGCAGTTTTTGTTTGTCTGAGTAATATACTATTTGCCCTTCATTTCAGAAGGATAGCCTTGCCAGGTAGAGTATTCTTGGCT
>NW_007763996.1:0-218 GCF_000696425.1 Galeopterus variegatus
TCATCCAAAAATAATACACTTATTACAACTTTATCTAGTGGTCAAGTTTGAAAAGTTTGACATTTTAACATGAAAATAATTTTTTAGCACTATTAGGTGCTAGACTGCTTCTGCAGTCATGATACTGCACACTTGGCATACTGAAATAGGTGCCTGGTTTCCATTGAGGCTGATAGAAAAACAAGAGTATCTGATGGCGTGGTTTTTCAGCCATTGAT
>NW_007763996.1:5931-6267 GCF_000696425.1 Galeopterus variegatus
AAGAGTCCTACAGTCTACAAAAGACGTTTCAATTGAAGAATAGTGATTTTCTCATTTAACTTATAAGTAGTACTTATATGAATTTATTCATTTTAATGTATTTTGATTCCAAAAAAAAGCAGTCTTTAGAAAAAAATCAATTCGTCTCAGAATTTTTTCATTTTAATGTGCTTATCATGGCATTTTGATGCAATTAATATTGATAGAATAGAAACAGTTTTATAGAGTTATTTATGTATCATGTTTAAGAAGAAAGGAGAGGAATCTGCCATTTGGAATTTCAGGTTGTCTCCGCCTAACAGTAGATGATAGTTGAGTTTCAGGGTAGTAATTGTA
>NW_007763997.1:0-343 GCF_000696425.1 Galeopterus variegatus
TTAGTGTGGCTCCTTCAAAATGTCCTGCTAGAGGAATCTTTCTAATACAAAATTGTGATCATATACTTTGCTGTTTATACGTCTTTAAAGAAGGCACTTAGTACTTGTTTGTCCATTGTCTTATTGACATCGCTTCATTTTCACATGATGGACTTCTATGAGTGCTGGGTACACTGTGACAAGTCTATATGAACTGAGGTGAAAATAGGTTCATAATATGTTAACAGCAACAAAAAAGAAGACCACAAAATAGTATGCAGAGCATGTTTCTTTTTTAAAATTAACTTCCACATATACATATATGATATGTAAACTGTGAAACACATATGTATATGTATTTTTA
>NW_007763997.1:5989-6267 GCF_000696425.1 Galeopterus variegatus
AAAGAATGAAGTTCAGACATTCACAGCAACTTGGATGAGCTTGCAGAAAATTATGTTTAGTGAAATAAGCCAGGCACAGAAAGAGAAATACCACCTGTCCTCACTCATAAGTGGGAGCTATGAAGAAAGGAAGGAGGAAAAGAAAAAGAAAGGCCACAAAAAAACACTGAACTTTCAGAAAGAGAGAACAGACCTATTGTTACCATAGGTGGGAAAGGGGTAGCGGGATGGGGGTTAGGGAGTAACTGGGTAAGAGACAGAAAGAATAATTAAGATTT
>NW_007763998.1:0-326 GCF_000696425.1 Galeopterus variegatus
TACTGCGAGAAAATATGCAGTTGGGATTTATGATCTAAGAGAGTAAGCCGGAAGTGTCAAACTGGCTTTCTTTAAGCTACATTAGGCTCACAGACATATTTTGTTCTGCTAATATACTTTTAAAAAAGACTTCATTTTAACATAAGAAAACTGGAAATTTCAAGTTAAACTGAATAAAACATTCCAGAGATGGATACTCTGGCATTCCTGGGCCCACAGCGTCCAGGGCCAGCATTCAGCTGGAGCCAAGCAATGGAAGTCACTTTGGGTGGGGCTTGTTCTCTCTACTTAGCCCTGTTTTGCTCATTTAGGTCACCCCTTGGTTC
>NW_007763998.1:5750-6267 GCF_000696425.1 Galeopterus variegatus
AGTATTTGAAAAATTAGACCAAGATACAAATTCAGAATCTTCTGTTGCTAGTGTCTAAGCATGAGTCAGGTGGTCAAATCACCATAGAGTCTAGGAGTGCCACTCCAGTGTGTGGCTTTACGGAGTGGTGTGGCCCAAGATCAATGAGGATTTGCCCTCTGCAAAGTCATTCCAATGAAAAACAGACAAGTTATGTTCTGCAAAAGACAAACCTCTCAAAAACATGCTTGTAGGACAATAGTATTTCTAGTTTACAGGGCTTGAGAGGGATCATTGGGTTGACATGACTGGAAGAAGACAGGACCCGAGAGAAATAGTTTGGTATGAAGGACCTCACAGTCAGTCAACTACTGTAAGTGCCACTGGTAAAGGGTATGCATGAGGTTTTTTAGGGGGTGGTTTTTATTGCTAAATAGCAGAATTTCTAAAGTTGAATTAATGCATTTTAACAATTGGTAACAAATAGCCTTGACTGAAGTGAAGGACTGTCTTTCTCTAGGGAAGTGACTATATGTGG
>NW_007763999.1:0-473 GCF_000696425.1 Galeopterus variegatus
AGGCCACAAAGGAAATCTCAACAAATCCTATAAGAAAGAAATCAGACAGATTACCTTCTAGAACAATAATTAATAACAAAGAAATGTCCCAAAAAAGTCTGAAACAAAGTTCTTAGAAAAGAGGTAATAATTGAAAACAAAGTAAGTAAGCTTTTTATTTGAAGAATTTAGAAAGAGGAAAACAAGCTCAAAATTACAGGAACATACTAATAAATATAAAATACAAAAATTAATTAACTAGAAAACAAAAAAATCAATAGTGGAGATCAATAAAACTAAAAGCTGGTTCTTTGAAAATATCAATAAACTAGAATAGCCTATGGCAAGACTGAGGGTGGGGAAGAGTGACAAAAACAAGCAATATTAAGACTGAGAAAAGAGACTTAGACAAAGCATGTTTTAAATTAAGGAGAAAGGGGGCCGGCCCGGTGGCGCACTGCTACAGTGCGCCGCTTGGGAGCGCGGCGGCGCTC
>NW_007763999.1:5719-6267 GCF_000696425.1 Galeopterus variegatus
ATGCACCTAAAGCAAATTGACACAGGAAGGTTAAAAATAAAAGAATGGAAATAGCTATGTCGTGCAAATTCTAATAAAAACAAAGTAGGCTGAGTTGTAATAATATCAAACAAAAGGGAACTAAAAGCAAAGAACACTAAAAGGGACTGGGTGAAGGAGTATTCCATATTGATGAAAGCTCGGCAGAGCAGATATCTCAGCAATGAACTTTTATGCGCCCAATAACATAGCTTCAGTACATAAAGCAAAAACTGAAAGATATACAAGGATAAAGTGAAAATCTACAATCATGGTAACAGACCTTGTTATTCACTTCTCAGAAATCACCAGATCAAGTAGCTGTAGGTCAGGTACAGGTAGAAAAGACCTGAATAATGTATATATTATAATTAAGAGTGTGATCTAATAGATATAAATGTTAACAAAAAGAGACTGTTCGTTATTTTCAGACATACATGGAATATTCAAAAAAAGTTATTTGTGTATTAGGCCACAAAGGAAATCTCAACAAATCCTATAAGAAAGAAATCAGACAGATTACCTTCTAG
>NW_007764000.1:0-870 GCF_000696425.1 Galeopterus variegatus
AGAAATGGACTAAAGAAAAAGGCTAATAGTATGGAGTGAGACAGGCCACTGCTTAGTAAAACCGAGTAAGTAATAAATACTCAAAGAGCTTAAGGTGAACCTAAAACTGTCACAGCACATATTAAACATCATACTTTCTAAAGGGAGAGCATGGACAACAATTGTGAACTATATCAAGTATCACAATTTCAAACACTTCAAAATAATAAAATGTGAATTAAAAGGTTGCAAGCCAATTACAGGTAGAACTTCTGTGATATCCAGCACTCCCACTACTCGGTAAACACCCAAAGGAATGAACATCATCATGCTGTAGGGATCCCTGCCCTCCCATTATCACAGCTGTATTTGCAATAGCCAAGATATGAACCCAGTGTAAATGTCTAGTGATGGATGACTGGATAAGGAAAATGTGGTATATGTGAATAGTGGAAGATTACTCAGCCTTAAAAAAGAATGAAATTCTGCCATTCACAGCAGCTTGGTTGAGCTTACAGAAAAGTATGTTAAGTGAAATATAAGCTAGGAAGAGAAAGAGAAATACTGCAGGTTCCCATCCATAATTGGGTGCCAATAGATAAATAAATGAGAAGGAAAGATAAAGAAAGAAAGAAAAAGAGAAAGAAAGAAAAAGAAGCAACAATCACAATAGTACATTGAACTTTCAGAAGGAGGGAACAGAACTGTAGTTAGTAGATGTGGAAAGGTGGAGGGAATAGGGGATCGGAATTAATGAGAAATTGGTTAATGGACTTTTATATTGATTATGCATTCTCATCACAAATAAGCTAAGTATCCTGATCTGACCATCACATATTGTACACAAGTATTGAGAGTCATCTTTGTACCCCACAAACGTGTATATTCATT
>NW_007764000.1:1870-2199 GCF_000696425.1 Galeopterus variegatus
TTTACTATATAATATGTTAATTTATCATTGGAGGCCTGGATAATTAAAACATCTCAAATGTCATTAAGATGTTTCTAAATGACACAGTTTTTGCTTTTCTTCTTCTGTCTCAGATTTGTTTTGGTTTCATAGGGAACTCATTCCTATTTGTATTGTATATGTACACCTTATTAAATCAGTCCCAACTGAAGAAGCCCATAGGTTGGATTTTCACACAACTGACCCTGGTCAATGTCTTGACCATCATGTTTGTACTAGTACCAGAAAGCGCGCATTCCTCTGGGGTAAGACATTTCGTGGATGATGTTGGTTGTAAAGCAGTTTTGTAT
>NW_007764000.1:5960-6267 GCF_000696425.1 Galeopterus variegatus
TCAGTCTTGTATATTATCAGTCAGTTTAGATTTTCTGTTTCTTCTGGATTCAGTCTGGGTCGTTTGCATTTGTCCAGAAATTTATCCATTTCCTTTAGGTTTTTAAATTTGATGCTGTATAGTTGTTTTTGGTAGTCTCTAAAGATTCTTTCCATTTCTGTGGTATTGTTTGTAAGGTCTCCTTTTTAATTTCTAATTTTTGTGATTTGGGCTTTCTCTCTTCTATTTTAGTTAGTGGTACTAACAGTTTGTCTATTTTGGTTATCTTCTTAGAAAACCAGCTGTTAGTCTGATGGGGACTTGATGC
>NW_007764001.1:0-404 GCF_000696425.1 Galeopterus variegatus
AGAGAGACCTGAGGCTACCTCTTTATTTCATCATATCAAAATACCATATTCTGGAGTAACCACCTTCCACAACAATCCCCTAGAATAACTCTACCTTCCTGATAGTTTTAATTCCAGATTATTTTTTAGTGATTTCCAAATAAATACCTGGCATAGATTCTATATAAAATTACAGATTATTCTGTAGAAAACAGTTGCCAAAGGCAACTCCAACTCTACATGTTCCTATCAAAACTAAGTGTTTTGGGGCTGGCCAGTTATTTAGTTGGTTAGAGCATGGTGTGTTATAACTCTGAGGTCAAAGGTTCAGATCCCCATGCCAACCAGCCAAAAATAAAAAAATAAAGCACAAAAAACTAAGTGTTTTCATCCTGCACAAAAACACATGGCCTTAAGTTTATTGC
>NW_007764001.1:2482-2748 GCF_000696425.1 Galeopterus variegatus
CGGGCTATAATCAAAAAGATGGAGAATAACAAATGCCGGTGAGGATGTGGAGAGAAGGGAATACTCCTGCACTGTTGGTGGGGCTGTAAATTAGTACAACCACTTTGGAAAACAGTGTGGAGGTTTTACAAACAAACAAGATCCAGCAATCCCAATTCTGAGTATATACCCAAAGAAATGGAAATCATCATGTTGAAGGGATACCTGCACTCCCATGTTCACTGCAGTTCTATTTATGATAGCCAAGATATGGAACCAACCTAAAT
>NW_007764001.1:5791-6267 GCF_000696425.1 Galeopterus variegatus
TCTTGTGATTATGAAATATTAAGCTCTGCTGGTCCCCTTCGGATCTTATTTATCAGGGCAATGGGACCTATGTGTCCCCCAAGATGCAACTGTCATATTGGCTCAATAAATCATATGTTTGGCTTCAGTCAACAAGTATATGTGAAAATTATCATAAAAGAAAGACATCTGGGGCCAGCCCGGTGGCGCACTGCTACAGTGCGCCGCTTGGGAAGCGCGGCGGCGCTCCCGTCGAGGGTTCGGATCCCGCATACAGACCGGTTCCCGCTCACTGGCTGAGCGAGGAGCGGGAGCAACGCCGAGGGCTGCGATCCTGTTGCCGGTCCCGGTCCGGTATGGGCGCGACACTGAGGGTTGCGATCCGTTGCCGGACATGAAAAAAGACAAAAAGGAAAAAGAAAAAAAAAAAAAAAAGAAAGAAAGACATCTGCACTCCCATGTTTATTGCATCACTATTCACAATAAGCAAGATACAG
>NW_007764002.1:0-668 GCF_000696425.1 Galeopterus variegatus
CTGAGGAGAAGCCCTGCAAGTGTCCCCTGTACCCTGCAGGCACCGCTGTCAGCACCGCACCAACAGGGTCTCCTCCACCTCCACCCTCTCTTCCAGTGTTAAAAATACAGTCATCCGTCAAGCCAGAAGCTACCCACATTGTCACAGCCTCAACTAAGCGAGCAGCAGCCACTACAGGAGCTTCCTGTGTCATGTCACCGCTGGAATCCATCTTGCGAATTCTCTTTCGAAAGAAGAAATTATTTGAGCCCCCTGCCAAGGAGTCTGTCGGAGCTCTTCCTTCCTTCCACCAGGACTCCAACACCAAGGCAGACGACGGGGTGTCCGCAGCTCCTTGGCCAGATCCGACTGTTGAGCAGTTTGGTCAGTTCTCAAAGGCTCAGGCTCTGGAGGAAGAGGAGGAGGATCAGCTGCACAGCCCTGAAGAAGAGCAGAACCTGGAGAGAGTCTTGGATGCACAGCTCGCCAAGCGACGGACACGCCACGATGTGGAAGAGGCTCCTGAATCAGCCGAGAGGGAAGAGGTGGCCTGCGACCCCGAGGATGAGACTGTCTTAGAAGCAAAAGTGACCATCGAGGGTCCAAGGATGAGACAGTCTCAGAAGCAAAAGTGACCATCGAGGACCTGTAGGCACTGAAACCTAGGCTCCTGCCAGCCGTGCCCAACT
>NW_007764002.1:5988-6267 GCF_000696425.1 Galeopterus variegatus
CTGCCAAGGCAGCTGTCAGAAAGTGGAAAGAGCCATCTCTCTAGAAAACTCGAAGGTGTTGTGGCCTGCAATGGAGGGTAACACCCAAAGGGAGCGGGTACCCCCTGCCCCTCCATGCCACCCCCAGGCCTTGGCCTCACTGAACTCCATGGTATCAGCAACAGTGGCAGCAGTGGGGCCCTTAGCTGTGGCTGTGCCCTGGGAGGGGCCTGACCAGCAGGGTAGAAAAGGAAAGGCAGGAGCCACGTGGGTTCAAGCACAGACAGGACCTCGTGCACT
>NW_007764003.1:0-279 GCF_000696425.1 Galeopterus variegatus
AATGCTGTGTCCTACAATAGCTTTTAAGACCCCATCCTGACCACTCACTTAAAATTGAATGCCTTTCCCACAACACAACATCCTGATTCACCCCAACTTGCTCTACTATTTTCCTTTTTATACATTCTAATGTAATTATAAAGTTTACTTATTTTTCGTGTTTATTATTTATCTTCCTACTGAAATACAAAATCTATGAGGGCAAAGGTCTTTGCTTTATTCATTAATATATCCCAAGACTGTAGAATAATGCCTAACACAACATATTTGGGGAATGAA
>NW_007764003.1:5897-6267 GCF_000696425.1 Galeopterus variegatus
ACAGTTTTATAGACCTCTACTTTAATGAGATAAAACTCTCA
Organism: Galeopterus variegatus; assembly: GCF_000696425.1. NCBI lineage: Eukaryota > Metazoa > Chordata > Mammalia > Dermoptera > Cynocephalidae > Galeopterus > Galeopterus variegatus. The sequence continues at coordinate 5,939 of NW_007764003.1, forward strand.
AACTTTTATCCTTTGCATGTGGAATTATCAAAGGTTTGAGTGGCAATAGGCTGTTTCTTCTTAATATTCTACAATAAGACATTTCCTGGGAAATTTTCTTGAAATATTCAGTTACTGCAAACAAAAAGAGTTGGGAATTGGAGTAGATCAGGGAGCTGTAGTTTGTGAGGAAGGAAGTGGGTGGTGACTTGATTAGGAAGTCAGGATAGCCAGTTCGGAAACAAAAGTTATTTCACAAAAGAAGTACTTTAATGAGCCAAAAGGAAAAAGAGAAAAACAACTGTAGGTTCTGTTGTTAATATAAATGGGAGTTTTATTACTTTGAAGGC
>NW_007764004.1:0-537 GCF_000696425.1 Galeopterus variegatus
GACAAGTTATTCAGTTGAAAACAATTTCTTTTTTTTTTTTTTTTTGTAAAGCTGACCGGTAAGGGGTTCCTATCCCTTGACGTGGTGTTGTCAGCACTGTGCTCTCCCAAGTGAGTCAACTGGCCATCTCTCCGTAGGGATCCGAACCCGTGGCCCTGGTGCTGTCAGCCCCGCACTCCCCAAGTGCGCACGGGCCGGCCCTGCTCCATGGTAGTTTTGGATGCTGCCCTCCATTCTTCTCAGAATTTTCATTTTCCCATGTTCTCTGGGACAACTTCAACCCTGCTAACAATTAAAACCCATCAGATCTGTCTGTCGTGGTGTGGATTGGGTCCCAAGCAGAAGACTCAGGGCCTCTTTGAACTAGGACTTTCATTGGCTACAACTCAACCAAGCCGAGGCGCCGATCTCGTGTTTGCACTTAGCATCTGCTACGAATGGAGTGAAATGAAGTGCAAAGTGCCTATCAGATGCGCAGTCAAACTTGTCACGTTTCTAGTCCCCTCTCTGGGCTTCTCTCCATCTTCACCTCCACCT
>NW_007764004.1:6049-6267 GCF_000696425.1 Galeopterus variegatus
CTTTCTTTTCATTCTCTCTCATGTACTGGCTTACAAAAACCAGGGGCCTCTCCATTAAGAGGCAGGCTAGATAGAAATGGACTGAATCTTTGTATCTATTTCAGAGGAATATCTGTCTGAAATTGGAATAGGGTGTGGAGTATTTTAGTTGTCTTCGCTTTTTTATTTTGAAGTTTTTATGAAAGTATTGTAATTCTACAATAGGTAGCACACTGTTT
>NW_007764005.1:0-255 GCF_000696425.1 Galeopterus variegatus
GTGAAAACCTGGACACACCTTATAGGGCACATGCCCGTAAAACATTTGCATGTGTATGTACATGACTGTAACACCCACACATGTAACCATTAAAAAGTTACAAATTAAAGGATTTCACTGTTCAGAAGGGAGGGTTTTCTACCAACCCAGAAGATTGCAGAAAAAATGGGCTTTCTGAGAAGTGGTATTTAATCTGGTTTTTAAAGGAGGACATCCTGAATCACAGAGTTGAGACTATCAAGGAAGCATGGAGTG
>NW_007764005.1:5894-6267 GCF_000696425.1 Galeopterus variegatus
ATCTTTTTAATATTAGGCAGAGAAAATTAAAGGGATCCAGTGGTTTCTTAGGTGAAACCAAACACTTGACTAAACAATCTGAGGACCTAAAAAGGTCTTAATATTCATATAACTAGCTACCAGCAGAGGGTAAGTCTCTAGCTTTTATCCGTGAACTTTGCATACTTCCCGATTTTGTTATTGGTGGCAGCAAATTCAGAGATTTAATTCAGTAACTGAAAACACAAAAAACTCCTTGAGCAAAATATGTCATGCATTTATATCCTACAGTTACTGGCACATACCTAGCACATATAAGTTTTTGCTAAATACATGAATAGATGGATCTGAAACTGAGTTAAGTCATCCTTCACACCAGCCCCTTTCTCCACAC
>NW_007764006.1:0-2471 GCF_000696425.1 Galeopterus variegatus
CTCAGAGCCTTTTCTTTCTTTCTCCTGATTTGACAGGCATATTTACATACAGCTTCTATATTTACTTGTATTCAGTCCTTAGTCATTTTCATTGGGATGCATGTCATGAGGACAGAATAATGAGGTCTGAGAGATGAACCACTGCATTTTAGAATCTATTCTTTCCTGATAATTTTTTAAAAAATTAAGGACATAAAATATCAGAAATATTCAGATAGGTCTGTATATTTTTTAACAATCTAAAGTTGTGATTGGGCCAACATATTAGGGGAAATGGAAAATATTTCAAGTGTTCTATACAGGGCTTATATGTATTACAGAGAAAATCATTATGCCTTGTGCTAATAATGGGCAATGAATTGGGTATTGGCTGATGCCACCAGCATGACATAGAAGCCCATTCTGTTAGAATAAATAAGGCAAACAACATAAAAAAAGGAAGGAATAGTAACAGAAAAGATCATCAAGTAGTTTGTCTTTACTTAGTCCCTGATTATGTCCTCTCTGACAATGTCCTCTTTTGATTATACATATTGATAATCTTGGGGGGATTTGACCTTATTCAGTTATCACAAACACTGAATGGATCTGGATTTTAAGAATAGTCATTCTGCATTTATCTTACTTCTACTACCTCTATTCCATACAGAAAATACATTCCTTTCTGAATATTCATTGCTGCTTCCAAACTCCTTTAGCCTCAGAATGGCCCTGTCCTTCCTTGGGTAGCTAAAACCACTTCCAATTCACCCTCCTCCTACACAATCATATCCACAGTAACCACTGGAGGCATGGAATATGGTGGGAGATCAGTGAAAGTAGGTTAGTGATAAAATATTTGTTAGTATAAGCCTTATATCAGAAGCACTAAGTAAATAAAGTAGCCCTATAGGTGGCAGATTGATTGCCTTTGTTATTATTGGATGCTTGAAAATTAGGATGAATGTCTAGTAAGAATTTACCCTAGACCAGGTATTTTTGAGATAATCAAAACAAGAGTGCACTCATTAAGTTAGCATTTGATACTTGACATGTTCAGTATTCACCTGTCTATAGTTTTTTTTTTTCCAACCAAGTTAACCATTGTTACTCAAGTTACATTGAAACTAATAAGTGTGAAGGAATATACCATGAAGAGAGAAAGTCTTTAAATCTCCTTTTAAAATCATATACCAAACATTTTTCTTTGTTTTTGCAGCTTTATTATCAAAATCTGTGGAAAACTCATGAATTCATTAGGAAATAAGTGCCCACCTAAACCAAGGCAGGGTGTCAGCTCATCTTATGGTTGTCAGCCTGGTGTGCAGTCCTTTACCTTGTCTTTATGCACCAGCTTGTAAGTGACTAAACCCTGCCTTCTCCCACAGTCAATTTATCCTATTATATGTTCCCATGATAGGCATCTCCGAACATGTTCTAACAAAGTGTTCAGAGGAAGACTTTCAGCTGAAATAGAAGACTAGCAATTTTTACTGCTCCAATTGTTGCTCATAAGAATATAATTTATTGAGCTATACCTACTAAGCCAAGACTAAGAATTTCTTGTTTGTGATTATAGTACAGCTATAGATTTATTGAGACACCAAAAGGTGGAGGGGAGAACATTTTCAAAAGATTCGCTATAACACATACTCTTTAAAGAGGGAAAACTGTTAACTAAAGTACAGATTGAGGTCAGGACATTTGAGTGTTATTATGGTTTTTCCATCCGATCTGTTCAGTGATCCCAATCATTTAACATAAGCAACAAATAGTACTCTTTTCTGATCACTAATTTTTTTTTTCTACCTCTAAATTTAATCCTTCAGGCTTTTAGACCACAGAGGTATTGTTTATTCTATTACAGAGATTATACTTCTCCATCCTAGAAAGAGAATCTTTGCATCAAGCCATGGTCTCCACTAAGCCCACATTAAAACAACTTGGAGAATGTAACACATTCATTTATTAGTATTAGTCATTACATAATCAGACAGTGATTTACTACATTTTAGGTAAAAAATTCCAGGAGACTAGGTAAAACCAGGTATGGAATTTTTCTTCAGAAGACAGAATTACGGGCGGGCCCGGTGGCGCACTGCTACAGTGCGCCGCTTGGGAGTGCGGTGGCGCTCCCACCGAGGGTTCGGATCCCACATACAGACCAGTTCCCGCTCACTGGCTGAGCCAGGTGTGGGTGCAACGCTGAGGGTTGCGATCCATTGCCGGACACGAAAAAAGACAAAAAAAAAAAAAAGAAGACAGAATTACTATGAGGGGATGGGAGGGTCCCTGTACAGGCAGCAGGAAGCCACTACTCACTCAGAGAATGGGGAACCAGCTAATATTGAAGGGGCCCTCCAGAGACTAACGCCATCTCTCACAAATCTTCTGAGGCTACTGTTACCCAACCAGTACTTTAAATTAAACATCCAAAATCTACAGTGAAAAGGAGAGAATATTACCAGCTACAACATTACATTTCTTTCTTT
>NW_007764006.1:2948-5329 GCF_000696425.1 Galeopterus variegatus
GAGCCCCAGTTCCATCATTGACTATCTGTGCAAACTCAAATATCTTTGGGCAGCCTCAGTTATCTTGTCTGTAAAATGGGGATAATAATAGTACTTACTTCATACAACATAATAAATATGCCATAAATTAGCTGTTGTACATTTTTTACAATTAAATATTATTTTGCTAGAATTTACTTCTGTGATATAAAAGTTTTATAACACTATAATTATAGAGACAGCTACTATTCAAAACTTTAAACAAATAAATTGTAGTCAAGGAACCATATGTCTGAAAGGTATTCATTGCTGGCATAGGTGCTTTATGGATACAAAACAATTATAAACCCTAGTATTTCCCCTTAAGTAATAGACCTCATAGTTAGGGAGGTAAGGCTAACTTACGAATATGTAATCATTAGTAGACATGGGCAATATTATGAATAAAATGCTGCAGTCTTTATTTAAATGCTTGGTCTTGGTGCAAATTGCTATGAAATCACATGTAAAACAGTCTAGCACAGTCTTTTGTCTTCCAATGCCTCCAAACAAATATATATAGTTATAAAATATAGTAACCTAGTAAGTAAAGTCAGAAATTGCAGTAAAGTAGGAGCCCATTCNAGGGTGTCAGCTCATCTTATGGTTGTCAGCCTGGTGTGCAGTCCTTTACCTTGTCTTTATGCACCAGCTTGTAAGTGACTAAACCCTGCCTTCTCCCACAGTCAATTTATCCTATTATATGTTCCCATGATAGGCATCTCCGAACATGTTCTAACAAAGTGTTCAGAGGAAGACTTTCAGCTGAAATAGAAGACTAGCAATTTTTACTGCTCCAATAGTTGCTCATAAGAATATAATTTATTGAGCTATACCTACTAAGCCAAGACTAAGAATTTCTTGTTTGTGATTATAGTACAGCTATAGATTTATTGAGACACCAAAAGGTGGAGGGGAGAACATTTTCAAAAGATTCGCTATAACACATACTCTTTAAAGAGGGAAAACTGTTAACTAAAGTACAGATTGAGGTCAGGACATTTGAGTGTTATTATGGTTTTTCCATTCAATCTGTTCAGTGATCCCAATCATTTAACATAAGCAACAAATAGTACTCTTTTCTGACCACTAATATTTTTTCTACCTCTAAATTTAATCCTTCAGGCTTTTAGACCACAGAGGTATTGTTTATTCTATTACAGAGATTATACTTCTCCATCCTAGAAAGAGAATCTTTGCATCAAGCCATGGTCTCCACTAAGCCCACATTAAAACAACTTGGAGAATGTAACACATTCATTTATTAGTATTAGTCATTGCATAATCAGACATTGATTTACTACATTTTAGGTAAAAAATTCCAGGAGACTAGGTAAAACCAGGTATGGAATTTTTCTTCAGAAGACAGAATTACTATGAGGGGATGGGAGGGTCCCTGTACAGGCAGCAGGAAGCCACTACTCAGAGAATGGGGAACCAGCTAATATTGAAGGGGCCCTCCAGAGACTAACGCCATCTCTCACAAGTCTTCTGAGGCTACTGTTACCCAACCAGTACTTTAAATTAAACATCCAAAATCTACAGTGAAAAGGAGAGAATATTACCAGCTACAACATTACATTTCTTTCTTTCTTTCTTTCTTTCTTTCTTTCTTTCTTTCTTTCTTTCTTTCTTTCTTTCTTTCTTTCTTTCTTTCTTTCTTTCTTTCTTCCTTCCTTCCTTCCTTCCTTCCTTCCTTCCTTCCTTCCTTTCTTTCTTTCCTTTTTTTCTTTCTTTCTTTCCTCCTTCCTTTCTTCCTTCCTTCCTTCCTTCCTTCCTTCCTTCCTTCCTTCCTTCCTTCCTTCCTTCCTTCCTTCCTTCCTTCCTTCCTTCCTTCCTTCCTTCCATTTTTTCTTGCAGCTCTATTTGCAACTTTGGAGTTGGATTTGATTCTGATAGGGATATCAGTAGACTGCCTGATTTCCTAATCTGATAAAAATTATTAGTATTTACTAGTACCTGAATAATTCTGAAAATCAGCAACCTGATCTTTCTTGGTACACTCTGTCATCAGTGATGACAAGACTTTGCTTTCCCTGAAAATGCAGACAATAACAAAGACAGAAAACAGAGTAGCTCTCATGCGTGAGCAGATAAATTTAAGGGATCAAGGACAACTGGCAGCCACCTCCCTCCTTCCTCATACCAAATCCTTTCCCACAACACCTTACACTTTGATTTTTAGTTGCAAAAACTTAAAGTTGGGGACTAGAAACTTACATACAGAAGGCTCACATTAAATGTATAAATATGGGAGAAAGAATAGTGTAGTGCTTAACAGCACAGAATCACACAGAAGTGTATTGGAGCCCCAGTTCCATCATTGACTATCTGTGCAAACTCAAATATCTTTGGGCAGCCTC
>NW_007764007.1:0-540 GCF_000696425.1 Galeopterus variegatus
AAGCCTTTAGGGGAAAAGGCTACAGCTACCAAGAGACCAGCAACTAAAAGAAAGCCAGAAAGAAAAAAAAAAAATAAAACTTCACACATAAGAAAAGAAACCCACTACATAAACTTTTAAATTTCTTTATTTCATAGAAATCAAATCATTTTGGACTGCTTATTTTGAATAAAGATCTCACCAAAGAAGAAAAAAACCTCAGTATCTTTCCATAAATTGTGGGAACTTCTTATGAGGCAGGCATTGTGGTGTGGTACGTATATGAATAGCAATACACTGTACTACCCCTGTTGCTATCAGTACAGATAGAAATATATATATATATACACATTACTATGTGCCAGTTACTTTTCTAATTCCTATCCTTAATCCAATTAATTCTTATTACAAATTTATAAGGTAGGTGGTATTATGATCCTTGCGTTACAGTTGATAAAATTGAAGCACAGAAAATTAAGGTAATATGCCCAAGGACAAGAAGCTGGTGAACAACAGAACTGGTATTTGAACCCAGAATCTTCTTAATACAAAGTATATGCT
>NW_007764007.1:5916-6267 GCF_000696425.1 Galeopterus variegatus
ATTGTTGAAACCATGGGCCTTTTAGCACATGTTAAACGCAATGATAATTCTCCACATATATATGTATACATATATGTAAAAATACAGAAAACTTCACAGGGTTCTCAAACTCCCAGAAATTTGTCCCTGGATTTCCTGGTTATAATTCTCAGGTGAAAAATTCTACCACTAGAAGATGCCTCTGTTTCAGTCCAGGGCTAACATTCTCTAACAAACATGAGTAATAGTTATATCAAACTTAGCATGCTTAAAGCTGAGTTCCAATCTTCACTTCCAAAAATGGATCTATCTCTTCATTCCCTATATTAGTTAGTAAAATATCACCCTTTCAGTTTCTGAAGCCCCAAAATT
>NW_007764008.1:0-222 GCF_000696425.1 Galeopterus variegatus
CCAGGTGTGAGTGAGTGAGACTTAACTAGTCCTGTTGAAGGCAACCTCTGTTTCAAACTTTAGGAATGAGAGAGGAAGTGCCCTAGTTAAAAACTCAGACAGTTCTCACCACAAATAAAAATAAGTATGTGAAGTAATGCATGTCATTTAGCCTGATTTAGCCATTCCACAATGTATGCATATTTCAAAACACTATGTTGTATGACTACAAATACATATAAT
>NW_007764008.1:5928-6267 GCF_000696425.1 Galeopterus variegatus
CTAAAATGTTATCATATTTGGGCTGCCAGATACAATACAGGACTTTCAGATAAATTTAACTTTCAGACAATGAATAGGACTTACTCATACTAAAAAATTCTTTTGTATCTGAAATTCAAATTTAACTAGTGTTTATACTTCTACTTATTAAGTTTAGCAATCTCATGTCGAATGTATATCAAATATTTTTTCCACTCTGTCATTTATTTTTGAAATTTGTTTATGGTATCTTTTTCCATAAAGGAATTTATTTGAATTTCTTATAATCATATCTTTTCCTTTATAGTTTCATGATATATTTAGAAAGGCTTTCAGAATCCCAGATTTATGACAAATATT
>NW_007764009.1:0-287 GCF_000696425.1 Galeopterus variegatus
ACCACAGCTTGCTAACAGAAAAAGGTCACAAGATAACTTCAAGACAATGAAGGGATGATTCTGATCTGATAACCTGATTACAGGAAAAAGAAGCACAAGTTGATCACCTGAGACATGCTGACAAAAGGATGGGCTGACCTCTAAAAAAGTTTCCTTCCTGCTTTTTTGATTTAAGCTTGCTGATACAATAAAAATAGTACCCAAAACCCCCTGAAGAGAAAAATCCAAATAAAAGGCATTGTCTCATGCTCTACTGGGCTCCAGCTGCAACATGCTGACAGCCCACA
>NW_007764009.1:5878-6267 GCF_000696425.1 Galeopterus variegatus
AAATCAAATGTGTTATATAAACCTTCCTAATATTCTAAAATATTCTGTGAACTCAGATGGCGTCACTAGTGAATAATATTTAGAAATAGGAAAATTGTGGGAAGATGGCAGACTAGAGAAACATAGGATGTGTTTTTCCCACAGAAAAAGACCAGAACAGGCACTTTCCTGCCAGCACTGTACTCGCAGTGACATCATCAGGAACTGGAACCATCACCCACCTTCCTACTGTGAGTTTTGCCCCATCCCATGCTGCTGTTGCCTGCAGTATGGCTGCAGCTGCTGCTGTTGCTGGAAACCACCCAAGCCAGCACAACAGCAATGATCGGGCTAGATGTGCACAGGATCCCTGCCCACGCTGCTAGGCCAGTCAGCCCTACCACGTGTGG
>NW_007764010.1:0-590 GCF_000696425.1 Galeopterus variegatus
TGTGTGTGTGTGTGTGCGCGCGTGTGTGTGTGCGCAAGCACATATGCACCAAGAAGGGGGAAGGAATACGTCACCATTCCTCTCCTCCATCTAAAGATACTCTGATATTTGTACTTGTTCAGAGTAGAAGATGGGAAGACAAATAGAACATGACAGGGGACAACTCATTAGCAGGCCCATTTTTATTTCCAGTTGCATCTATATCTTTTGTGATATCGGGAATAGTGCCTCAGTTTCAGATAACAAAGTTTAGCATGTTCTGGGAGAGGCTGGGGAGTCATTATACTCCAGAGAATTTCTTCTTCTAGGTCCAGATTCGCTTGAGTTCTTTGCGAATTTAGAACATGGTGAAAACTTTTGATCTGCACCAGATAAGTATGTTAGTGTTAATGCACATTAGGGCTGATTAGTCACTTTGTGGGTTTTCTATATCCTTTGCTTTCTTTCTTTTTCTGATTTTTGGCCATTTCTCTGCTCATTAGCAACTCCATGAGAAATAAAATAGAAAATAAAAGAAGATAAAAGTCAGATCAATATGTCATATTATTTCCCTCTGATTTACTCTGATTTAGGTAGGCAGAAAATTGGAC
>NW_007764010.1:5899-6267 GCF_000696425.1 Galeopterus variegatus
TTCTGCTGCCTCAATCCAAACCAATCTCTCTACTACCAAGTCCCTCACCTAGACTAATAAATGCAGCTGCCTTCAGAGAAGTCATCCTGTCCACACTTGACTCTCTATAGTGCACCCTTTGCAAGAAGCCAGAGACTGTTTAAACATGTCAAAAAGATCACGTAACTCTCTTGCTCACATTTCTCTGGTGACTTTCTAACACACTTATAAAATCCAATTTTCTTACCATGGCAGAATTTTCTATCCCATCTTCCCTCCCCCGGATCACTATTCACCAACAAAATGTATATTCTGACTGTTGGGCCACTTATTTGTTTTCTATGCCCTGTGACAAATTACATAAACTTAACAAATTAGAGCAACACATC
>NW_007764011.1:0-275 GCF_000696425.1 Galeopterus variegatus
TCACCTCCATAGGAAACTTGACCCTCTCCTTCAAAGACTTCACATTGAAAACACTGTTTTTCATATTTCTTTCTATTAAGGACCTACATTTCCTACAGAATGCCAGTGCATACTAATCGTATCCTTCCAATGCTGACAAAACAGAATTTTTTTTTCTACATTGTTATCAGTCCTAAAAAATAATTTCATTTAGGGTTTAAGAATCAATTACTTCGGAAGAAAGTTTGATAATCATACAACCACCTTTGTCACTAGGCATTGCATAAAAATGGTGT
>NW_007764011.1:3072-3665 GCF_000696425.1 Galeopterus variegatus
AAAAAAAAAAGCATAGTAAGGTGAAAGATTTAAAGAAGTAAAGACTTCTGGTACATTATGAGCCTTTTTTCACTACTGGAAAATTCAACAGTTAACAAAATCCTGGGTTTCTTCTACATGTGGCATTTTAGCATCAATGTAATCTGATCGTACATGGTTTTTCAGCTTCTGTTTTATACAAAGAACAAATTTGCTCCATTCACATTTTTTAGTATTTATTTAAGAATAAAATATTTCTTCATAAAAATTACTTGAACATTGTCCACAAAGAAAAAAGTTAGACTTACAGTTGAAAGTTTTTCTCCATTTATTAATTTGGTTTCCCAAATTATTCCATTAACACATATTTTTTTCCTACCTTAAGATATGTAGATTGTTCAGATTGCTCAATAACTTGGAGGTAAAAAAAACTTTCTGAGTCTATATTAAATTTCTTGATTTTTTTTTTCCAGGAAAAATTGTGCCTTTTTTCATTCCTCTATTTGCTCTATTCCTTATTCCCAGTAGTGAGTAGGCCTTTATCCCAGTGGAGTTCTATTTCTAACCCAACCTAAGCATATTCAGTAATTTGCATCCAGAAAAAAAAATTTTTT
>NW_007764011.1:5793-6267 GCF_000696425.1 Galeopterus variegatus
TCACATTCCTTGACTCATGGTCCCTTTCTCTGTCTTTAAAAAAAGCAGCACCGCATCTTCAAAGCTGTCACTGCTCTATTTTCACGTTGCTTTCTCCTCTATGTCAGATCTAACTCTGCCTTCCTCTTGTAAGGACACATAGAATGGCCCATCTGATAGTTCAGGATAATTTTCCCATCTCAAGATTCTTAACTTAATCATATGTGCAAAATCCACTGTAACACTCACAGGTTCCATGTATTAGATATCTTGGGGGCATTCTTTAGCCTGCCACACATATTAATGAAATAATTAAAAAGTGTATAATTAGCAATTGCATTTCTGAATTAAATGGGCTTTAATTTTCTCCAAATATTTAAAAAATGGTAAAAGAGAACAAACTTTGATATACTCAAAACTTCAGAAATGTCCCAGAATTAACTATGTATGCCTGGATAGGTTAAATTTCATTGTAAAGGCTCAAGAGGACAATGT
>NW_007764012.1:0-6267 GCF_000696425.1 Galeopterus variegatus
GGTCCTGGGGGTGGCAGGCTTGGAGCACAGGCGGCCCTTGGGCTCTCCTCCAAGGAACCCACATCAAAGAGTGGACCAATCCCACCTGGTGGGGAAACTGAAGCACAGAACAGCACGGGATTTTGTCCAAAGCGCACAAATCAGCAACAGAGCTGGGGTTTGAGCACACGGGGCTCAGACTCCTAGGACCTGGCTTTGAGTCACTGCTGGGCAGGGGCTATGCTGACTCCCCCGACTTTGTTTTTCTCCCCCTTCAGATGGGCTGGACTCAGCCACTCTCTGATCCTCCTGAGAGGGCAAAGGAGCATTAAGGAGCTCTGCAAAGCCCAGGTGCTCTACAAGCTGCAAATGCTGCCGGCACCCCAGCCCACCCTCCACCCCTCCACACAAACCCATGTGAGGAGAACCTCCTGATCCACCCCACCCACCCCCAAGAAGGGCCTGGGTGCAGGCAGGGTTACTGCACAGATGGGAAGACTAAGGTCCCAGCTATGCAGGGTGGGCCTTGACCCACCAGGACCTCTCCCCACCAAGATGGCAGTCACAGCCCCACCCACACAAACGCTGCTTGGGAGGCGGCAGTGGGGCAGTCTCTCTGCCTTCATCATTTAATGGCCATTGCGGTACAATTAGTGGACAGACGGGTGGACAGGACACAGCGGGGCATGGGATGGGGCGGTCACAGCTGGGAATGGGGGTGTGGACAGCTGCTGCTGTGGACACCGAGACACTGAAAGGCCAGTGTAGACGGTGGTCCGAGGCCATTCAGACTAAGGGCTACAACTGCTTCCTAGCAAATGTGTTTGGTTTGGGAAAACCAGTGTTTATAATGGGGTAGTGGGAGGCAGCTGGAGGGCCACAAGGCTGGGTGCTGTCCCTCTCCTCTGAGGGACATGAGGAGGGGTCCCTGGTAAGGAAAGCCTGGGTCAGGCCAAATCCCAACCTGTGCCATGGACGGTGGTGAGGGCCGTGTGGTCCTCAAAGCAGACCCTGGGGTGGTGTCACTGGGAGTGGATGCATGGGCTGGCGGCCTGCTGTCCTAGCTGGGAACAGCTGTGAGTGTGACCCCACAGAGCCCTGGCCTGGTTAGAGCTGGGACCACTGGGCACAGACAGAGGGTGAAGGGCAGTGGGAGACGGAACACAGAACACAGTTCAGGGCACAGCCCTGGGTTGCAGAAACATGTTCCAGGCCTCAAAGAGCTTAGCAGAGCATTGGGGCCACAGTGGTAGCTGGCTGTACCCAGAGAGGGTGGCGTGATTGGCACGGGAGGAGGCCAGGGCCCCGCAGGCACTGCAGGCATGTTGGGGAGGGGGCCTCAGGCTTCGGGGCCCTGTCCAGGTCGGAGCAGCCCTCCCTGGGCAGGAGCAGGGCCGGGCCAGATGGCTTTAGAGGCCAGTGGGGACGGAGCCATTGGTGGCAGGGGTGTAGAGGCAGCTGCTGTGGGCGTCCCGGCTGAGGCTGTAGGTGAAGTAGGCCACGGCAGAGCCCAGCGTCAGCCCTGACATGTAGGACACAGTCATGGTGTTCCCTGAGGACAAGACCGAGCTGAGGTGGGGGAGGGGCGGAGCAGCCACCGCTCTCAGACCACAGGAGCAGAGTCCACGCCATGCTGGACAAACCCACGTGTGAAATAGGGTGACAGCTGCTACCTCCCAGGGAGTGTGTGACCCCCCTTGCTCATCCAGGGAACACCCTCTCAGGCCCTCATCCTTCCTAGCAGGATGCTTCTGTTTCCTTAGGTCATCTTGCTGGGGCACCCCAGACCTCACCTGATTTGCCCCAGGCCTCGCCTGATTCTCTGATACCCTCAACCCCCACATTTTTATCTCCAGTCTCTGACCTTCAACCTCCTCCCTGTCAGGGACAATTTGAGATGTCTAATGGGCACTGCAAACATATCATGTCCCAAACCTGACTCCGACGTCCCTTCCCCAGGGGCTACCTCCCACCTCAGCAGATGGCAACATCAACGTTCTTGCCCCAAACCTGGGGGACCCCCTTAACTCCCCTTCTGTCTCTCCTACCCCACCTCCCAGTCTAGCAGCTGGCCTTGTGGGCTCTCCCGTCAAAACAGATTCGGAATCCAGCACCTTCTCCCAGTTCCACAGCAACTCCCCGCCACGCTCCCACCCCGCCAATTGTGAGCCTCTGTGCACAGGGTCTGGCCTGGTGCAGCAGCTCCCCATTCACCTCCCCACCCCTGCCCGTGCTTTCCTCGCCGAGCAGCGGCCAGAGGAGTCCTTTATAAACACAGTCGGATCCTGCCCCGCTCTGCCCTCACCGGCCCACCCCCGCCCAGCACATCGCTGCTCCTGCCTCAGGGCCTTTGCACGCGCTGCTCGCTCTCTCCTGATGCTGTCCCCTCGCATCTTCACGTGGCTGGTTCCCTCACTACTTCCCCCAGGTCTTTGCTCAAAAGTCCCTCCTCAGTGAGGCCTCCCCAGATTGCTCCATTCACACTGTGATTCCCCCACCTCGACTCCCCATCCCATTTCTCCACTTTATTTTTCTCCTTCATACTCACCACCATCCAACATGTTGCATCTGTTCTGTGTCTGTTTATTGACTGTCTCCACTTCTAGGCTGCCAGCCCCATGAGCATGTGGGGCACTGTTTTGTCACCACTGTGTCCCTAGTGCCTAGAACGGTGCCTGGCACATGGGAAAACCTCACCAAGTAATTGTGGAATGAATGAATGAAGTGACTGAAAAATGTCCCCACACCTATGACCTCCCTGACATTGACTTGACTCCTGGAACCCAAATACACCTTCTTGCTGTCTGGCTTTGGTTTTCTCAGTCGGGGGGAGGGGTGGGCCTTACCCGCCAGCTCCCGCTGCTTGGGGCTCACTTTGCTTGCTGCCAGGATCATGGGCACACTGCCGAAGTAGCCGTTGCTGATGCCCATGAGCAGGGAGAAGACGCAGGGCCAGGCGGGGTGGCGGAGGGCGGGCGTGCCGCTGGGGTAGACGCACAGGATGAAGAGGGGGATGAAGACCACACGCAGGCAGGAGCAGGCCAGCAGGTGGGTGCCCCGCCAGTCCGTGGGCAGGGCCGCCAGGATCTGTCAGGAGCCAGGCATGTGGGTGCCTGCCTGCCTGGCCTCCCTCGCCCCTCCCCCAGCCCACCTCCAGCTACACCCCTGTCCCCAAACACTCCGTGCTCTGTACAGCTCAGCTGGTGTCCTTGCCCTTCTCCAGCTCTGCCCTCTAAAATCCACCAAATTCCACTCACAGCAATACACAGTCCTTGCCATGTGTCAGTGCCAATCCGAACGCTATACTATACCCTCACTCCATCCTTAAAGTGCTCTGTGAGTGGGTCCTTTACCCTATTTGAGAAAAGAGGACACTGAGGCCCAAAGACTCAGGCCAGCAGCATCAACTCACACAGCTGGGAAGTAGCAGGATCAGGATCAGGATCTGAACCCGCTAATTGGGCCTCGCTCTCTCTCGGAGCACAGACTCGTTTCTTGGACCTTTCAGCTGTGTGACCTCAGGCAAATGGCTTCCCCTCTCTGAGCCTCATGATCTCCATTAAGACAAGGCCCATCCCAGGCCTGTCCAGAGCACCAGAAATGGCAGCTTTGATCCTACTCCAGCCCTGACCGCCAGTCCCGCCTGCACATGCTGCCCAGATTCTTCTTTGGGCCGTTGCTGGGTGTTCCTTCCCTCTCCAGGTACTTCCAGTGGCCTGAACCTGCACTCACCCCTGGAGGACTGCCCCAGAGACTGGTTAACCAGTGACTGTGGGGTAGGAGGACGAGAGCCGAGCCGGGCCTGTCGGACGCAGCTTACACTCAGAGCTCCCCTGTGGGATCAGGCAGGGGCCGCTCCCCAAGGGACACTGTCTGGGATGGTGACATTACTTGGCTGCCACCTCCCCACATGAATCCTTAGTCCACGGACACTTCCTGGATGGGCCAGGTTCTCTCAGAGGCTGCCCTGGCAGTGTGCCACCCCCACCGTGTGTTGTCCCCACCACCATGGGCAGGAGTGGGGGCCCACCTTGCCCACGAAGTCTGAGAGGTTGAACACAGCCATGATGAGGATGGGCAGCCACTCGCCCAGAATGCAGTGGCGGATCTCAGACTCGAGGCCGGGGAAGAGGCACAGCGTGATGAAGTAGGTCACAGCAATGGACAGCATGTCGGCCCAGATGACCCGCGCCACCGCGTAGCGGTGCATCAGCAGGGCTGGGGGGCGCAGGGTGGGGTCAGTGGCCAGCGCCTCCAGCCTGGGCACCACCCACACTTGCAGAGGGGCCAGGGGGCCCAGGCTCACCTCTGAAGGTGGGCCAGCTCCGCTTGACTCTCAGCGGAGGCACGTCAAAGCGCACATAGGCCCGCCCGCTGCCGCCGGTCACTTCGTGGGCTGGACTGTCCTTCAGGGACCCGCTGTTGGCCAGGGCTGGGGCTTGGTGTTCCTGGAGGAAGGACGGAATGGGACAGGGTTTGGATGGGAGGAACCCATGGGAGGAGAAGACACACTCTGGCTGACATTCAGTTAGTACCTACTGTGTACAGGCACCTCCTCCCTCACTTTACCAAGCTCTCAGACTTTTGAGGTGACAAATTCCATCTCGTCACTCTCATGAATTCTCTACTGGCTTCTGACCAAATGAAGCACAGCATCTGACACCCATTACCCAACACTGCCCAGAGGCCCCTTGAGGCGACCCACCTGCAGCTTCCCTGCTGTCCCCCAAACGCACCAAGCTCCTCCCAGCCTCTGAGCCTTTGCACATGCTTTTCCTTTTGTCCTCAACACCCTTCCTGTGGGTATTGGCACCTCCCCATCAGGTGGGGCAGGTCTCAGCCCAGTACCTGCTCCTTGGGGAACTTCCCTGACCATGAAGGATGCCCACAGCATCCTCTCCCAGACCTTTCCTTTTCCATCATAGGCTTGTCTTGGGGCCTGTGGGCTCCATAGGGGACCACATTTCTGGCTCACTGCAGTGTCCCCAGCCACAGGCCCAGGTTACTTGCTGGATCAATGCCTTGTGACCTTCCACATTCCATTTTGCTGGCGAGAACACTGAGGGGCCCGAGGACCCTCAGGAACCAGGACTGATGGCTCAGCCAGCCCTGCCTTCCTCCATGTGGCCAGGTGTTCTGACCTCCTTATCCTCAGGTGTCCTTAGACCTCCACAGTGGCCAGCCCTGGGCCCTGGGGGCTATGTAGCCCTGCCACCACCAGAGGGCACCCCCGCTCCCCTGGATGGCCGCCTCTGCCTGCGGAGCCTGAGGTACTAGCCACACACCCGCAGGGTTTTCTGTGCTGGGGACTCCACAGGGAAGGTGCCTCTGTGCTGTGCTGGGAGAGCCTGCCACAGTCAGCTCCAGAACTGAGCCCTGGCCCTCCGTCTCTGCCCGTCTTCCTCTGTTCCCGCCTGGGCGCCCACCCCGATTCCTGGCTGGCTCCTGGGTCCTCTCCTGTGGGAACTTTGGGGGCGCTGCCACGCTCCCGTGACTCCTCTCCCCTGACCCTGGTGGAACCCAAGGTATCCGTGAGCCTTGATTTCCCTCCTGGGATGTCTTGTCTCTAGGTTAGGGTGAGAGCATGTGAGCTGAGCCCAAGGAGGACTGTCCCAGCCGGGTAGACCTCAGCCCACAGGACATAGGCTGTCATCATAGAATGGAAACTTTATAGAATGTGGGACGGTGCACACCCCATATCGTGGAACACAGCGGCTGGACGGAGCCTCAGCCGTAGCTGGACAGAGCCAGACAGTTGGTGGGGCCTGAGACCGCAGGACTGTGGTGCCTCAAAGGGACAGAACCTTGGTCCTCAGATGCAGGAAGATTCAGCGTTCCGGAAGGAGCCTCAGACCACAGAGGCAAGCTGAAGCCTGAGACTGCGGGGTGTGGGGTGGGGTGGGGGGGCACAGCGGGGACGCTCAGCCAGGGGGTGGCGCACACGGCAAGATCTGGTTCCTCTGCCCTTATCTCTCGGCGGGGACAAAAGAAGGAACCGAGGCAGCACTTGGGCCCGGCGTCCCCGATGGGGCCAAGGCCGGACCTGGCGCCGAGGAAGGCGCGCACTTACGAAGTGGATGTCCCCGGCGGCGACATCGTGGTGCACGCGGTAGCCGGCGCCCCGGCCAAGGCAGCTCCGGCGGCTGTCGCGGGGCCGCGTGGTGTAGTAGAGCACGAAGCGGCTGCGCCGCACCAGCAGGTGCAGCAGGAAGCAGAGCAGCTCCAGACCCACGGAGACCAGGAAGAAGATGAGCGTGCTGGCGCGCTCGTCCGGCAGCAGCAGCTTGG
>NW_007764013.1:0-395 GCF_000696425.1 Galeopterus variegatus
TCATTCCAGAACATAAAAATATAAGTAAAGTTTTCCTTTTTCTTACTTTTAAATTTTTTTAATCATTTGAATGTAAATATTATCAATAACTCTATGTATTTGTTACCATTAATTTCTTTGTTAATTTGACAGAGATTCTTAAGGCATCCCGGCAGAGAAAACATGCTCAAGCTACATTTGACAGCTTCAATGTGGACTTTAAAACCCATTTTCTTAATAAATGTGAAGAGAATATCATTGAGTGCTCTGAAAGTATGCAGGAGAGAGCATAAAAATGCAATATTTTATACCTAGAGTATTCAGTCATGTAATTTCCTGGTGAGGGTTTTACCCTAGATAGTTTATCTCCAGGGCCCTGACCTTAGTCACATGCCATACGATGCCAGACCAGCAGT
>NW_007764013.1:5790-6266 GCF_000696425.1 Galeopterus variegatus
TTGACAACTTATGTAGAGAAAAGCTAAGGCTCCAAGAAGTTAGACAACTTCCCCAAGGCTATACAGTTAGAAAAAAGCAGAACTGGGATTCAAACTAAGTGTTTGATCACATAGGCAACCCATTTAGCCCATTTATAACTTAGGTTTGTGCTTTTCTTCTCATATTTGAATGAAAGTATAATTGACTGTACAAAAATCTTATAACACTTATATCTCACAATGTGGTTACACTTTGTGGGCCTGACTTGAGAAGCTGAGAAAATTCCACACCCTATTTATTTTAATATCTGATTATTCAGAACACTTGAATAACCATACATAATGCATTTCATATTAACAGAAACAATTTTGAGTTATTGGTTCTTATATTTTATGTTACCCTTTATGAGTATATATAATCAAAAAGTTATTGCTTTGATGTTCTATAATTAAACATTTGAAATATATATTTCTCTTTCTATTTCTATTTTTTTTTT
>NW_007764014.1:0-229 GCF_000696425.1 Galeopterus variegatus
TGTGACACCGAGGGTTGCAATCCCATTACCGGTCAGTAAAAAAGACAAAAAAGGAAAAAAATATATATATATTTTTTCACACTCTCTGTTTTGCCACAGCCATTAAAATTCAATTTTATTGTGTTCAGCTGTCTGAAATGTCAGATTAAACTATAAGTAAAAATTCATTACATTATCTTCGTACAACCTATTTGGCAGTAGAATTTTGACACATATAATACATTTTATT
>NW_007764015.1:0-260 GCF_000696425.1 Galeopterus variegatus
GCACAGAAGGAACAAGTAAGATGCAAATATCTATGACATTTATCAAAAATAAATCTGGAGATGGTATATCCAGGTCTATTTGATGTTAGTAAACAAGCCATGTCAAACAAACAAAACCCTGGGAAGGATTTGTTAAAATAGCCACAGTACAGATACGGATGTGTATATATGCTTGGGAAATACTTGCTTTTAATTTAATGGGTGGGGGTGACCCAGTAACCAAACACACACACACCAATATATATTTTATATTTTTTATA
>NW_007764015.1:5682-6266 GCF_000696425.1 Galeopterus variegatus
TTCAATTGAAAATTATAAAAAGAAAGAAAAAAGAATATACACACATACACACACACACACAGATAGATAAAGCAAATATGGCAAAAAGGTTGATAAATTGAGTAGTTGAGTATTCATTGTTCTGTTGTTGCAACTTTTCTGTAAGTTTGGAATTTTAAAAAATAAGGGAAATATGCATTTAAAATATTAAAGCATACATTAAAATATTTGATTAACTACAACTATATACAGATTTTGTTTTTAAAAAAAGAAGAAAAAGAAAAAAGACATACCTACCCCAGTAGTTACTGTGATACATGCCTGAGAGTATTAAATCAAAAGAAAACTCTGCCAAATAGATAGTTTAATTTATCAGTGCCCATCAAGATCTTTTTCAATCAAGACACCATGAGCTCTTCTAGGTCACAAAAATCTCATTAAGAGATCCAATAAATTTATACTTTTATGTTTAAAAATTGCTTATCAAAATGTACATTTTGGGGCCAGCCTGGTGGCGCACTGCTACAGTGCGCCGCTTGGGAGTGCTGCAGCGCTCCCGCCAAGGGTTCGGATCCCACATACAGACCGGTTCCCGCTCACTGGCT
>NW_007764016.1:0-243 GCF_000696425.1 Galeopterus variegatus
CTTGGAATCACAGCAGCTAGTACCCCTACTCCTCACTTGACACAGGATTCCTTACCTTCTAGTCTCATTTTTCTTTGGCAGACTGCAAATGTTCTGACTTGACAATCCGATTAGAGTGATACCCTTATCTTAACTTCATCTCCTCTCTCTCTCTTTCTCTTTCACACACACACACACACGCGCGCACACACAAACACATACATCAGATGACTCTTTGTTTCCCTATTGTGTCTTATAGACATT
>NW_007764016.1:5938-6266 GCF_000696425.1 Galeopterus variegatus
CATCCCTCTATCGGTCTTGCCTTTTCTGATGCATTTACAGGCACGATCACTTCTTTTAAATCTGTTTTCATTTTGACTTTGATTTTCTTAATTTAACTTTTTATTTTAAAACACCCCCCAAATTCCAGGAAAGTTGCAAAAACTGTATAATAATGCTTTTTTTGAACCCTTTGGAAACTAGCTGCTAACATGAAGAACATCATACATTCCTGAATACTTTAGTGTGTACTTTCTACAAAACAAAGACATTCTCCCCCATGGTACAATACAACCTTCAAAATCAGAATATTAATATCAACACATTACTGCTATCTATCCACAGACCCCA
>NW_007764017.1:0-575 GCF_000696425.1 Galeopterus variegatus
AACGTCCCCTCCCACCCACCCGGGAATCCCCCCGGCTGCACAAAGCTTCATTTCTGCCACCAAATGCCACGCTGCGGAGATCACCTTCTGACACGTTCTTTGATCTGCATTTGCCGTTTAGTTGGTGGCGGTTCTCAGAGAAGTCAAGTATTTGAATTTCCAGCAACAGAAGGAGATTCCAGGCAGTGCAGAGAACCTGTTCTCAGACAACGAGACCTTCCGGAAGTTTGTGGGCAACTTGGAGCTCATCGCCGGCTGGTATAACGAGGTGAGCTGGTGCCCTTCTGTGGGTTTTCTCTGCCAAGTTTCCGTTTTTGTTTAGAACAAACGCTGGTGTAAGATCTTCAGGTGGAACAGAGTAAACGAGGATATTTCAATATTCAAATATGGTTCAAGCTACTTGTCATGACTCATGCAACGGTGGCAGCCAGGACGGTGACAGGTGATAAGTCAAAACTGCTCATGATGGAAACCTATTTCCACTGGACTTTGGCTTACGTTATGCAATTCTTCATAGAGGCTTTATTCTCCTAAATATATTTTGGATAACTTTAAAGCCATTCGACGTTACTTCC
>NW_007764017.1:2492-2766 GCF_000696425.1 Galeopterus variegatus
CCATGGTGCAAATCGCAGCCCGAGGACAGAAGCTGAAATGAGAAGTCCCAGCTCAAGCAGCAAGGCAGGAAAAAGGGGGTGAATCCCTCCTTCTTCCCCCTTTCAGTTTGTTCAAGCCGTCAACAGACTGGGTGGAGCCCACACACACGGGGAGGGCCATCTACTTTACTGAGCCCACCATCTCAAACACTAACCTTATCCAGAAACACACTCGGAGACACACCCAGAAACCATGTTTAACCTGGGCACCCCATAGTGCAGTCAAGTTGACAGA
>NW_007764017.1:5711-6266 GCF_000696425.1 Galeopterus variegatus
ATCCCGTAAACAGTGTTCAATCTGTAAATCATGTCATCTCCGGCTACGAACGACATGGCACTGTTAACGAAAACGCTGGACGAGGGTGGGCAGTAAAGAAAACCAGACTCCAGGCTGAGCTCCACCAGTGGCTCTTATTATTATAGCTGAGTTGGTCCCTTCGTTTTACATTAATCTCTCTCAAAATGTTATATTTTTCTTAGCACCGGTTACAGCAGATCTCTTATTACGTCTTTTCTTCACATGTACATTTATAAGTGTATGCATGAATATGTGTACATTATATAGACTTGTTTTCTTTGTCTTTTTTTTTTTTGGTGGTTGGTTGGTACGGGGATCCAAACCCTTGACCTTGGTGTTATAACTCTATGCTCTAACCACTTAGCTCACCGGCCAGCTGTGTCCATTAGATGCACACATATTTGAAGATGCTCCTGGGTCCTTTCCATGGGCTTCTTATTCTTAGCATCATTTCTTTCTTATTTTTTTTTTCCTTTTTAGTCTTTTTTCGTGTCCGGCAACGGATCGCAACCCTCAGTGTCGCGCCCGTACCGG
>NW_007764018.1:0-207 GCF_000696425.1 Galeopterus variegatus
CTCATCCACCTCGTCACCCTCCACAAATTCTCTGTTTCCCATGTCATCTTCGTCATCTTCCTCATCATCTTGTTCCTCAGCATCTGGAGCGTCACTCTCTGCCTCCTGCTGTTCCAAGGCCTTGCCGGAGGCATGAACGGGGAAGTTGTAGGTGTCACCATATGCATCTTGTTTCAGTCTCTGCAGTAATTCCTCCTCAATGGCGGT
>NW_007764018.1:5806-6266 GCF_000696425.1 Galeopterus variegatus
AAAAAAAAAAGAAGTTCCAAATGTTCAGTCCTCTTTTATGTTTGAAGGGAAATCACGCCGTTTAGGCTCGGCCATGTGCTCCGTCTCCTGCTCATCTCTGCCTCTACCTAGGCTCGTTTTCTCTGCAAAGGTCCTTTCCAGGGTGTCCTGCCTCCGTGTTTTGCACTAAGGGCCTTTTCTTCTTCCTCCTCGTTGGACAATTTATCATCCTGATCTTCATCACTCCTGACATCCTCAAAATCACTTACATCACTCTCATCCACCTCGTCACCCTCCACAAATTCTCTGTTTCCCATGTCATCTTCGTCATCTTCCCATCATCTTGTTCCTCAGCATCTGGAGCGTCACTCTCTGCCTCCTGCTGTTCCAAGGCCTTGCCGGAGGCATGAATGGGGAAGCTGTAGGTGTCACCATATGCATCTTGTTTCAGTCTCTGCAGTAATTCCTCCTCAATGGCGGT
>NW_007764019.1:0-266 GCF_000696425.1 Galeopterus variegatus
AACTCAAGAAGCAGACTCTTACTGAAGCAAGTCCTGCAGCAGGAGCAATGCTGGCTGGCCACCCAAGCAAAAGCCTTGAATTCTAGTCCAAGCTTTGCCATGAGTAGTTTTATGAACTTGCCCCTCTGGGCTTTAATTTGCACGTATATGAAAGATGGAATTGAACTTCTGTGTCAGAGGCTTGTAAGCTATTACTGTAAAATCTGCAGGGATGTTCTGGACATTGGGGACGGGTGGGTGCCACAGGTAGGCTCTACTTAAACCAC
>NW_007764019.1:5630-6266 GCF_000696425.1 Galeopterus variegatus
CTCTTGGTGGCTGATGTGGTGATTGGGCCTGCTACCTATGAGTCTGTGGCAAGATGGAAACTTGCATTCACAATGTGCAGGGAAGCACTGTGGCTATAACCCACACCCACAAGAGAGAATCCCATTCCTGCAAATACGGGTCTTTCCAGCACTGGGCCCCTTGCAATACAGAATTTTAAGGAAGGACAACTCCAGGGACAGGGAGATTTAAATCTCCCAAAATCCTCCATGAAAGTGATCACACACACACACCAAATAATTAGCAGGCTCTACAAATGCAAATCAAGAGGGACAAATCTGTGTGAAGATGATAGCAAGTTCTCGAAAGAACATAGTTCACATCCCAACTTGTTTCAGTCCCTCTGGCCTTTGACAGTAACTAGTAACATGACATCAGTCCTCACAGGCCTGTGGGGTAGGTATGTGGAACTAGTGAGTTGGTTGTCACTGTGGTTTTCAATCCTCCAATCAAGTGGAAAACCTCCAATCAAGTGGTCCAGAAGAGAGCATATAAAAGGTCAGTTCTAAGGGTAGTGCAGGTCGCACGATAAGGGTTTAGTCCACTTCCTATAAGTATGTCACATTCTCTCCCCTTTCTAATTTGCAACCCTTCCAAGTCAGATTTCCAACATTCAT
>NW_007764020.1:0-593 GCF_000696425.1 Galeopterus variegatus
GGGGCCAGCCCGTGGCTCACTTGGGAGAGTGTGGTGCTGATAACACCAAGTCAAGGGTTAACATCCCCTTACTGGTCATCTTTAAAAAAAAAAAAAAAAGAGAAGAAAAGAAAAAAAGAAATTATAACTTTAATTAAAGCCTTTTACCAAGTTTTCTGGAACAAAGGCATCTAATCAAAATTTATCTCATCAGAAATCGTAATAACTTCGTATAGCATACATTATTCATCAGAAATTTCTCAATTCTCTTATTAAAAAATATTGATACATTAAGTCTTGATTCTCACTATTTAAGACATACACTCAATTTAAAGGATAGAGTATTGCCTTAAACTGTGATTCTTTGTTCTCTCTTTCCTTGACACCTAAATTTACATATTTTAGGCATATATTTGGATTTTGGATTTGCCAGAGCTACACAGAATTTGTTTTGTTTTGTTTTGGGCAGTATGGGGATCTGAACCCTTGACCTCAGGGTCATAACACTGCGCATTCAAATCAACTGAGCAAACCAGCCAGCCTAGAGCTACATAGAATTTGAATAGCCACCACTATCTGACAATACTTTAAAATGTGCATAAGTTTATTATTCA
>NW_007764020.1:6028-6266 GCF_000696425.1 Galeopterus variegatus
TTTTAAGACATTCCCTGCTAGTCCACAGAAAAATAAAGGTTCTTCAAAAGGTTCATGGAAAGATTCATATAATCTTTTAATTCTATTTTCCACGAATATTTTGAAGTACACTTGTATAGAATATAACCTTCAGTTTACAAAGGGTTTTTGAGATTATATTATAGAAATTATAACTTTAGGGGCCAGCCCGTGGCTCACTTGGGAGAGTGTGGTGCTGATAACACCAAGTCAAGGGTTA
>NW_007764021.1:0-631 GCF_000696425.1 Galeopterus variegatus
CTTCTCTGTTGCAGCAGATTGTTGCTGGGCCCACCTAATGCTGTGACGTGGGGCTTTGAAAGGATATCTTTCATCTTATCATCTTTCATATCTTTCATATCTTTCATCCACTCATGATGAGATATTCTGGCCACATGATCACTCAATGTCCCATGATGAAGTACTCAGTCTATATCGGTGCCTACCAGAAGCTGCATTTTGAATGATGTGTAGTTCTCTGCAGCAGATGGCAGAGCATTGCTTTGAGAACCCTGGGGGTCTGCACTGCAATCCTCCTGTTGGGACTAACCACAGAACTCACACAGTATCTTTTCCCTCTACAAATAACCCTGCTATCATGGGATCTGCTGGGTTGTACATCCCCAGCAGCAAGGCTGAACCTGCTGCCAACCCCTTTCTGGCTCTGGACTTCACTCCAAAGTTAGCAGCCTTCCAAGTCACCTTATAAATGGGTTGAAGTAGTGTACACCAGTGTGGAATATTCTGCAAGCAACACCTAAAGGAGCCTAGCAAGCGGCATGCTTCTTTCTTACAGGTAGGAAGCAAAAGATGCAGCAATCTCCCCTTTACTTTGAAGGGGACATCTGTGTGTGTCCTGCCCTGATCTGGCAGTCCTCTGGGTCTTTGCAGG
>NW_007764021.1:5883-6266 GCF_000696425.1 Galeopterus variegatus
AAAAAAGTGGCCTTCCCATTGGGAGTATTTGCCTTCACTACTGTCTTGTCCACACCACTGTTTTCTAGGTCACCCCTCAATGGGAATGTTGTAAGCAGCAGTCTTTTATCAACTCGTACACCTGCACCAAGCTGACCCATCAAGCTTGGGTTTTCTTCCACTTTTAACTGGTCATAGGGAAATTACCTTGAAGCCATAGATGTGAGCCGAGGAGGAGATGTCAGTGAGTCCAACAGCAGGGGGATCCCAGGGTCTGGGCCACCTTTCATGCTGCTTATTTGTGCCTTGTGCACCTGCTCAAGCCCAGTATCATTTGTACTGCTTCTCTGTTGCAGCAGATTGTTGCTGGGCCCACCTAATGCTGTGACGTGGGGCTTTGAAAG
>NW_007764022.1:0-715 GCF_000696425.1 Galeopterus variegatus
TATGTAAAACCAGAACCCTACTTCTCTCCTTAAACCAAAATATATTTTTGGATAATCAAAAATATAAACATTAAAAAAAATACAACTGAAAAAATAGATGATTTTACATGTGTCAAAGCAAGATAAAAAAATGCATAAACCACAGAGAAAAAGATGGTTCAACTTGACTATATGAACATATAGCTTTCCAAATAGCTAAACATATAGCTATTTAAGAAATATGGCAATCTGACTTGCCATTTAAATTTTGATTAAAATCAATAAAAAAACAACAAGCTGACAGATTAATAATCAAAATATATAAATGAATAATTTATAGCCCCAAATGGATTGCAATTGAAAGAAAAGATTGACTATGTTATTATTGCAGAACAGAGTAAATTTTGTTTTGTTTTGCTTTGTTTTGTTTTTTTGAGTGCAGACTGGAGGTTGGTAATTAAAGGCACTTTCTCCAATATCTTTTATTAATTTTTTTTATTTTGACATTTACTTATACATTTTGTGGGGTTCAGTGTGTTGTTTCAGTACATGCATACACTGAGCCATGATTCACTTAGGATAGCTAGTGTGGTTTGTACCCAGTTAGAGGACAAAGTAAATTAAAAAGCAGGGTACTGAAAATGTGGATATTACACTCCCACTTGTGTAAATACAAAACGTAGAATTATATAGAGAAATTTTCTACACTGATACAAATAACCTCTTTGATGGTGGT
>NW_007764022.1:6004-6266 GCF_000696425.1 Galeopterus variegatus
TCAAAATCTTTGGTACTGGAATGTGGTCACTGAGAGATGATAAAAGTAGCTCTCTAATTCACTGCTTTAAAAAGGCAAATATGCATACATAAGCGAAAACAGGTCATCCATAATATTCATGAATCATTAAAAATTATTATTAACTTCATATTTTTGGATATGGATTGATGTCTGTGAAATGTTGTTGAGTGAAAAAGATATAGCATTGAATTTACAGTAAAAGCCTACTTAAGTAAAAAGTACACATAGATTCCTGAGTGTA
>NW_007764023.1:0-485 GCF_000696425.1 Galeopterus variegatus
TCGGATATGTTAGAATCCCTTCCTAAGCTCTGAATTGCTCTTCTGATATAATTATGATAATGAGGGCATCCCAGAATCTTAGACTTGAGATAAACCTTATTATAACTAGTTATTGAATGTCTATACATGAGAGGCAAAGAAAAGGCAGGCTATTGTATTCTAACCCCTAGCCTGATATAAATTGATTTCAATTTTTCTCTAATTTAACTCCTAAGTTTCACTAGCAAAAAACCAGATGATGGCTGGTTTTTTTTTTTTTTCCTCTTCCTTTTTTCTCCAGTGTCTTTTACTTACTCCCACCCTCTCAATGCTCCTTTTTCTTTTTCATAGAATTAAAAGTGTTTTGCTAAATCCAAAAGGGATCAGAATAGGAAAAAGTAATTTACTAATTTTGATTTGTAAAACATTTTATACTCATTTTTGTTCATGCTCTCACTCCTTCCTATCTCTACCTTAGCTTTCCACCATTTTCCTATTAGGGCTGT
>NW_007764023.1:6043-6266 GCF_000696425.1 Galeopterus variegatus
AGTCAGAATTCTGAACCCATACAAATAGGTGAAAAGAAAGTTGTTTATGGTAACACGATGGATTACTATATAGCAATTAGAATGTGCAGTAATAAACAATAAACAAAAATACACACTGCCTTGACTTCTGAGCACTGCAAGACTGCCTGAGATTTGACTCTGGTTTTCCAGTCTTGCCCCAGCTCCCCATCCCACTGCAGCACTCAGCAGATGCTGTTGGGAA
>NW_007764024.1:0-427 GCF_000696425.1 Galeopterus variegatus
TTAAATAAGAGACAGTATAGCATAGTGTTATATCCTGGTTATGTTTTAGACTGTACAGTCCCAAAGAAATACTGTGAGCCACATGCAGTTTTAAATTTTTTAGTGGCCACATTAAAAAACAGTGAAAAGATACGTGAAATTAATTTTTTAATATATTTTTATATAAATCAATATATCCAAATTATCATTTTGACATGTAATCAGTATAACTATTATCAATTTAGAGGAATATAGATAGGAGAAGGGAAATCTCAAGAAAAGGGAAGGGGCGGGTAGGAAAGTTTGACCTCTGTTTCTCTGCTACCTTTCTATAACCTCGTGGCGTGGTGAGGATGGAAGAGAAGACAATGCCCATCTTTACTCTGACTCCTACTTTGGCTTGTGAGTGAGATGGTTAAGTAAGAACAGTGACAAGATTAAGGTATTT
>NW_007764024.1:6022-6266 GCF_000696425.1 Galeopterus variegatus
CAAACCAGATAGACAAGGTGCCTGCCCTTAACAAACTTACATTCTGGTAGGAGGAAGCAATTAGTAAACATGGAAACACTGTGTGTGGTATGTGGTAGGCTTTAGATGAATACGAATTGAATTGAGTTGTACTGTGAGTTAGAATGTGGAGTTTCTTTTATTTTTTTTTTAATAAAGAGGACGTTAAGGATAGGTGACTTACCCAGAATTGGTTAAAGATAAAACACTGTTTTACTTAGATAGC
>NW_007764025.1:0-736 GCF_000696425.1 Galeopterus variegatus
GCAGCATTATTCACAATAGCCAAAAGGCAGACGCAACCCAAATGTGCATTGATGGGTAAACTAATTACAAATTGTTGTATGTACACACAATGGAATATTACTCAGCTTTCAAAAGAAAGAAATTATGATACATGCTACAGTGTGGATAAACTTTAAGGACAGTATGCCAAGTGAAGTCAGCCAGCCACGGAAAGACAAATACTGTGTGTTTCCATTCATGCGAGGTACCTAGTGTAGTCAAATTCACAGAGACAGAGAGTAGAACAGCGACTGCCAGGGGCTAGGGGGAGAGGAGAATGGGGTGTTGTTGCTTAATGGGTGCAGAGTTTCAGTTTGAGATAATAAAAAAGTTCTGAAGACAGATGGAATGTACTGTGTGACAATGTGAATGTACTTTATGCCACTGGACTGTACACTTAAAATAGTTAAAATGGTAAATTTTATGTTATGTATATTTTACCACAAAAAAAAGAGCCTATACATCTTTTACGATTTGATGTGCATTGTCAAACTGTCCTCCAAAAGAAGTTATACTATTTTATTATCTTTCTAGGTTTCCTAAAAAATTGAGTCTAAGACAAAGCTTAAATAAATGTGAATACTCTATTGCAGGTTGGAGTGCTATCTCAGTGGAACAAGAAAGAGGGAAAAACGGAAATAGGAAAGAAGGAAAGCGAATTAAGGAGATGTATTACCCAGCTGGTAATGTCTGATTTAGCACTTTTATTTGAGATTT
>NW_007764025.1:5987-6266 GCF_000696425.1 Galeopterus variegatus
GCAGCATTATTCACAATAGCCAAAAGGCAGACGCAACCCAAATGTGCATTGATGGGTAAACAAATTACAAATTGTTGTATATACACACAATGGAATATTACTCAGCTTTCAAAAGAAAGAAATTATGATACATGCTACAGTGTGGATAAACTTTAAGGATAGTATGCCAAGTGAAGTCAGCCAGCCATGGAAAGACAAATACTGTGTGTTTCCATTCGTGCGAGGTACCTAGTGTGGTCAAATTCACAGAGACAGAGAGTAGAACAGCGACTGCCAGGG
>NW_007764026.1:0-214 GCF_000696425.1 Galeopterus variegatus
AGCTATTTCCAGCCTGCTTCCCCAAATTCTTCCACTGCTGCTCATCACCCAGTTCCAAAGCCACTTCCACATTTTCAAGTATTCTTAATAAACAACACCATGTTTCTTGGTACAAATTTTCTGCACTACTCATTTTTCTGTCCCTTAGAACACCTGAAACTGGGCAATTCACAAATAAATAAAATAAAATTCATTTCTTATAGTTTTGGAGGCT
>NW_007764026.1:5667-6138 GCF_000696425.1 Galeopterus variegatus
TTATTATACTTGGAATGCCCTAGAACATTACAACATGCATCCTTGGATTATAATATCCTATCTATTTTAATTGTACACTTATTTAAATTCTCAGTACATTTAAATACTATTCTACTTTCTCTTTAACATACGTAGAAACAATCCTATTTCTCCTTGATTATAGAGATCTATGACTTCAGGCCACACCATAATACTCTTTGTTGACAATTTACCTTGTATCATGTGAGAGCCAAAAAGTCACATGTTTATCATTTTTTCCAATTTAAAGAAATAACTGTGTCAACATTTGTATTAAGAACCAGAAAACCACAGACTTCAGTGAATAGGAAGCAGAAATTTTCAATTTGCTCAGTAGACATAATAATACATAGTGAGGAGTTCAAACCCTGTTTTCCAGACACAAATAATGAGACTGTGGGAGAAACAGCATCATACACAGTTAGTGTTTCAGAGCCTCCACCACGTGTGGTA
>NW_007764026.1:11729-11933 GCF_000696425.1 Galeopterus variegatus
TTATTATACTTGGAATGCCCTAGAACATTACAACATGCATCCTTGGATTATAATATCCTATATAACTTAATAACTTACCATTTTCCAGGCAATGCATAGACATTAAAAACTCTAACCCATATTACATTTTTCTGCCTTTTGGGTGTTTCCAAATTTTAATTGTACACTTATTTAAATTCTCAGTACATTTAAATACTATTCTAC
>NW_007764027.1:0-295 GCF_000696425.1 Galeopterus variegatus
CACTACTTGGTGTATATTCAAAGGAAGGAAAATCAGTGTACCCAAGAGATATTTGCACTCCCGTATTTATTACAGCACTGTTTACAATAGCCAATGTAGAGAATGAACCCAAGTGTCCATCAACAGATGGATGGATAAAGAAAATGTGGTACATAACACAATGGAATACTATTCAGCTATAAAAAGAATGAAATTCTGTCATTTGCAGCAACATGGATGAGCTTGGAGGACATCGCGTTAAGTGAAGTAAGCCAGGAACAGAAAGAAAAATACCACGTGTTCTTACTCCTATGTG
>NW_007764027.1:5504-6266 GCF_000696425.1 Galeopterus variegatus
AGGAAGTCCAAAGTCCAGGGGATACATCTGGTGAAGGCTTTTGTTGGTGGTGATTTCAGTGACGGCAGAGTATCACATTGTGAAAAATGGTGGAGCAGAGAGAGACCAAGCGCTTCATGCGCTCTCCTTTTAAAGCCCTCAGAACCACGCCCCTGACCACCATTGTTAGTCCATTCACTACTGCACGGTCCTACAATCCAATCACCTCTTCAAGACCTCGCCTTTCAATTGCCGTAATAGGATTTCGCACCCTCAACAGTTACAGTGGGATTAAGTTTTAGGGAGACATTCAACTCAAGGCAGGGGAATATTTTTCAATGTCCTTTATATTTTCTGGGTTTTTCCATGTTCCTCGATGAATATTTATTTATTTATTTATTTATTGTCCTTTTTGAGACCGGTCGCACCACGCTCAGCCAGTGAGCGCTGTGAGCGCACTGGTCATCCTTATATAGGATCCGAACCCATGGCAGGAGCGCTGCTGCACTTCCAGTGCCGCACTCTCCCGAGTGCGCCACGGGCTCGGCCCCTCAATGAATATTTAATAAACAGAGAAAGTAACAAATGCTGGCAAGAATGTGGAGAGAGGTGAACTCTTATACACTATTGGGGGGACTCTAAATTAGTACAACCATTAGGGAAAACAGTTGGAAGGTTCCTCAAAAAACTACAAATAGAACTATCATAAGATCTAGCAATTTCACTACTTGGTGTATATTCAAAGGAAGGAAAATCAGTGTACCCAAGAGATATTTGCACTCC
>NW_007764028.1:0-895 GCF_000696425.1 Galeopterus variegatus
GGTATTAATCTGCTTGGGCTGCCCTACAAAATAGTGCAGACTGAGTGACTCAAGCAACAAAGATTTATTCCTCACAGATCTAAAGGGTAGAAGTCCAAGATCAAGGTTCTGACAGGGTAGGTTTCTTTCTGAGGCCTTTCCTCTGGGCTTGCAGGTGGGCACCACCTCCCTGTTTGCCCTTGTGAGCTCTTTGTGTGCTCTCCCGTGGGAAGAGAGGAGGGGCAGCAGAGAAGAGAGGGGGAGGGAGCTCTCTGGTGTCCCTTATAAGGACATTAATCCCAGCCACTTCAGCTCAGGCATAGGGGTTCATGACTGCTCTGGGTGGCCAAGAAAAAGCCTCAGAAAATATCCAAAGCTGAGCCGCAAAGACAAGTCACCGAGCAGAGATCCGCTCATCAAGGTGGGGACCACCATGTTGGCCACCCTGGAGATCAACCCCTAGAGGGCTCAGATGAGGCTGTTGGAATGAGCAGGACTGAAGCCATGTTGGGACCTAAACCTCCATGGTCTCTAAAAGATTTCAAAAGGATATAGTTTTTTCTCGGCATGCATTACTCTGAGTTCCCTCTATTCCCATGGTTATTTGATATTTTGAACCTTGGATATAGGGCAAGATGACATTATTTACATAAATGTAAAGTTGTTTTACAGCCAGCCTGAGGCTGCAAACTTTCAGACTTTCACATACTATCCAGACCCTGGGAAGCTAAGAAAGACATCAGTAAAACTATAAAGTTATGTTGATTCCACCCCTCCAGCAGGACCCTGAGATAACAGCAAGGATGGGAGTGAATTCTAGATGAAGTGTCTGCGAGACCTTGCACCTGGATACTTGCATGGAGCTCCTGTGGCTCAAGTCCCCCTTCTTCCTGCTTTTCATTTCCCACCTTCCATT
>NW_007764028.1:3330-3748 GCF_000696425.1 Galeopterus variegatus
GCTTGCCTTGACTCTCCTTCTTCTGTAAAAAGTTCTGCATATAGGAACTTTGCTGGAAAGAGAGTAGACAGCATTTAAATTGCAGGGTCTTGGGCTGGTCATTTAGCTCAGTTGGTTAGAGAGGGTGTTGATAACACCAAAGTCAAGGGTTTTCAGATCCCCATACTGGTTAGCTGCAAAAAAAACAAAGCAAAACAAAACGAACAACAACTTACTGAGCACCTACTATGTTCTGGGGACTGATGCAGGTGCTGGGAATACATTGGTGAGCAAGGTATGTCAAGTTTCTGCCTCGTGGTAGTACTGAGCCCAGATCTGGCTGCCTGTCTCTTTTCAAAAGCAAAACACTCAAACGTCAAATGTTGGTGAAAATGGAAGCCAGCTTGTATTCAGGAATACCAGTGACCTGAGGAGAGAT
>NW_007764028.1:5678-6266 GCF_000696425.1 Galeopterus variegatus
GACAACACCAAGTCAAGGGTTAAGATCCCCTTACCAGTCATCTTTAAAAAATAATAATAATTATTATTATTATTTTTATATATATATATATATATATCCTATGTCTTTTTGCAATTTTTCTCACCAAAACCACGTTATTTTCCTTGTATACTTCACATACAGAATTGTTTCTCTTACTTCTAGTAGTTTTAACTACATATATCAATTAGAATTTTTAACTCTCCGTAACCTTACATTTTTGTGAAAACCTAGGAAGTAATCTATTTTTAACTGTCACATACCAACATTTTTTGTAATTTCTAGAAACATATACTTCCTCATAGAACAATTTTTTTCATGCTTACTAACAGACCCCCCGAAACACAGCTTTTTTATACCATATAAAAATAAGATGTCAATGTATATAAACTTTAAACTTCTGTTTAATAATTAATGTGTTAGTATTTTAACTAATTTGGAAATGAACAAGACATTTAATGAATATCTATTACTTAATTTTACCTTCAGGTTTCAAGTTACCAATAAGGATTTTTTTTTGTCTTTTTGTCTTTTTTCGTGACCGGCAATGGATCGCAACCCTCAGTGTCG
>NW_007764029.1:0-216 GCF_000696425.1 Galeopterus variegatus
CACTGCTCCTTGGCCACAGGCCTAAAATAAAAATCTCAGCCAAAATGCACCAGAATGCATTCTTCTCACTTTTGGTTTGTGGAGTCTCTCCCAACACTTCATTCCCACATTCAGTTCTTCCTCGTATTCCTCCTCATTATTTTTCTCACTGGCGGGTGGAGGGAGTAAATCTTGAAGATCACCTGACAACAGAGTAAAGGGTTTGCCAAAAACATA
>NW_007764029.1:5907-6266 GCF_000696425.1 Galeopterus variegatus
GCTCGTCTGCAGCCGTGCCCTCAGTTCTGGTCCCCAACTTCCCCTGAACCCGCCTAGTGCTGTTATTTGTGCTCTGTTTTGACATCTAACCACATTCTGCCTGCAATGAAAGCTGTAGATATTGGCTCCCCCTCTAGATGGTAAGCTTCTTGAGAGCAGGCCCCAGCTGCATTTACTTTAACGCTCATTCTTTTCTGTATTTCCAGTAGTGCCAGGCATAGGACCTCTGAGTTGCATTATTGAATTAACATCTTTTGGTGATCAATGGGCTAATTGTGGATCTCCATAGGGTTCACTGTCTGTATATTTTTTGCTTTGAAAGAGTATGTTTATTTTCCCAGCTGCATAAATGACTTTTG
>NW_007764030.1:0-492 GCF_000696425.1 Galeopterus variegatus
TAATAAATAAATCACAAAACCTGTTCATTGGGAAAAGATAAGGATAAAGAAGTCAATATGTCTTTATGTAGAACTAGGACATAATTTATCACCTAAACCAGTATGCTTGAGAAGCAAAGAAGTTGCTATTAATAACTATGCAAGGACAATAGCTATAAGCAGGGACTGTCTCTCAAAGCTGGGACATATATAACTGTAGTTTACTCCAGTCTACACTGCTCCTGGCTCACCTTGCCTGTGCCATTGCTTTAGCCCTTGAAACACCTGTCTAATATCATTTTCATGATGAAATATGAGTATCCATTCATTCAATAACTATTGCATAATGTTGTACACAAAATACGTAAATACTAAATCATTCTTAAAAATAAGAACAAGTTAAATTGCACTGTGACAAAAATCAACCCCCAAATCTCAGTGGCCGAAAACAGTCCAAGTGTGTTTGTCTCTTGTGTCACCTGCTCATCGTAGGTGGGTAACGGTTCTCTGTTC
>NW_007764030.1:6051-6266 GCF_000696425.1 Galeopterus variegatus
AAAGAAATACTGGCATATTATAATGCAGGGGTGTATAAACACTGCATTAATGAAAACACTAAAGGCTAATAAATTGAGAAATACAGTACAATAAAATGTGAGAAGTAAAATACTAATATGGAAATATACCAAAGCATATTAATCATGTTAATAATAATAAATAAATCACAAAACCTGTTCATTGGGAAAAGATAAGGATAAAGAAGTCAATATGT
>NW_007764031.1:0-331 GCF_000696425.1 Galeopterus variegatus
AGGGTGATCAGAACACTATGAAAATCTCTTAGCACTGGTTAACCCTTTCCTAGCCTAGTCTGTGGATGGACTTGGGGGGCTTGTCTTGAGCGACTGACCAGAGCCATGAGCCCAGCCGGGAGCTGTTTTCTGCGGGGAGGGAAGGACTCCTGGGGGTTGGCCCCCGCCTGCCCAGCTGGCTTTCCTGCTTCCCTGCTTTCCTCACTAGAAAGAGGGTAGGGAGGTTCCCATACCAGGACTCTTCGAGGACCAATCAGCGGGCACTGCACCGTCATCTCACAGGCATGGGTGCCTGCAGCACACAGGTGCCCCTGAACACGATATAGTTTAG
>NW_007764031.1:2321-2708 GCF_000696425.1 Galeopterus variegatus
AAAAGGCAGTTTTTTACTGCAACAGAAGGCTGATTAACTGCCAGAAAATGTACCTAGAGACAGTGCATGTTCTCAGTAACCTGCTTAGCATTGGCGCTCTTCTGTTTTGGGCTGGACACTCAGTTGTGTTTAAATGACCAACTTTAGATTTTGGGTTTTAATCACAGTTTATAGTTTCATTAGTGCCTGTAGATTAGTCAACAGAAAAATTACTTAAGAATAGATTCTTGGAGCTGGCTGGTTAACTCACTTGGTAAAATGTGGTGCTGATAACACCAAGGTTGAGGGTTGAGATCCCCATACCAGCCAGCCAACAAAAACAAAAGGAATAGATTCTTCCCTGTAGGTACTTTATATGAATAACTGAAGTAACACTAGACTGAATTT
>NW_007764031.1:5811-6266 GCF_000696425.1 Galeopterus variegatus
TGTGCATTATCCTTTACAAATGCAACAATCATTTTGAAATAAGCATACTTAATTTCAAGCAATTCTTGTTGTATTTTAATGACTGACCTTGTATACTTTTTCTAGCAAGAAATGTGTATACTTATTCTGCAGTGTGAACAGATGTAAAATATCAGTTGTTAAATATCAGCTTCTCATAAAATTTGGACTGAAGGGTGATCAGAACACTATGAAAATCTCTTAGCACTGGTTAACCCTTTCCTAGCCTAGTCTCTGGATGGACTTGGGGGCTTGTCTTCAGCGACTGACCAGAGCCATGAGCCCAGCCAGGAGCTGTTCTCTGCGGGGAGGGAAGGACTCCTGGGGGCTGGCCCCCGCCTGCCCAGCTGGCTTCCCTGCTTCCCTGCTTTCCTCGCTGGAAACAGGGTAGGGAGGCTCCCATACCAGGACTCTTCGAGGACCAATCAGCGGGCACT
>NW_007764032.1:0-303 GCF_000696425.1 Galeopterus variegatus
TGGAATGAAATGCTTTAGAACAGATGTTTTCAACCTGGGACTCAAGATACACTTCATGGGGTTATGAACCTTCTGAAATGTGATCAGGATTTTGAATGAATGTGCATATATACATTTGGGGAGTAGATGAAGAGGATCAACAATTACTATTGTCAAAGGGGTCACTTATTAATTAGTATTGTAACCTTTATTTAGCAAGTTACCTAACCTCTTGTACCTCCACTTACCCCATTTGTAAAATAGGGATTAAAAATAACTCCTACATCATATAGTTGTTGCCATAATTAATGTTTGCAGTATTTG
>NW_007764032.1:5895-6266 GCF_000696425.1 Galeopterus variegatus
ACAGTATGGAGGTTCCTTAAACAACTGCAGATAGAATTACTGTATGATCCAGCAATCCCTCGACTGGGTTTATATCCAAAGGAATGGAAATCATCATGTTAAAGGGATACCTGCATTCCCATGTTCATTGCAGCTCTATTTACAATAGCCAGGCTATGGAACCAACCTAAACATCTATCAATGGATGACTGGATAAAGAAAATGTGGTGTATATACACAATGGAATACTACTCAGTCACATACTCAGTCACAAAAAGAATGAAATTCTACCATTTGCAGCTACATGGATGAGCCTAGAGAAAATTATGCTCTGAAAGTGAAACAATCCAGGTGCAGAAAGAGAAATACCACACGTCCTCACTCATAAGTGG
>NW_007764033.1:0-250 GCF_000696425.1 Galeopterus variegatus
GGGTAGGCCTGGGGGACCAGGCAAAGGGGAGGCTTGTGGAAAGGAATCCGCGTGCAGACCAGGGCAGCTGCGGAGAGGGGCCTTGCAACCCTCCTTGGAGGAAGGCCCCAGTCTTTGGGGGCCCTGGTAAACTAACGATGGCCCCCAAGTGGAGAGCAACACGTCCAAAAAAATAAATAAAATAAATCATTTTTTTATCACCACCAGGTAGATCTTCCGTTCAAGGGGTCATTTTTAACGCCTGTGCTGA
>NW_007764033.1:5882-6265 GCF_000696425.1 Galeopterus variegatus
AGCTGTTTCTTTAAGCATCTTAAGAAGTCAGGCACTTTATTGATTATCTTTTTTTTTTTTTAACCTCTTGTAATTTTGCATTTTAATTAGACTCCTCTGCTTAGGTCTTCCCTTTTTATTTTTATTTTTATTTATTTATTTTTTTCTTTAATTTTACTTTGTTGATATACAATGTGGTTGATTATTGTGGCCCATTACCGAAACCTCCCTCCCTCCTCCCTCTCCTCCCTCCCACCCAACAATGTCCTTTATGTTTGCCTGTTGTATCAACTTCAAGGTATTGTAGTTGTTATGTCTTCTTCCACCCCCCATTTTTCTTTTATTTGTGTGTGTGTGTGTGTGTGTGAATTTATTTATTTATTTTTAGCTCCCACCAATAAGTG
>NW_007764034.1:0-453 GCF_000696425.1 Galeopterus variegatus
ATGGTCCCACAATCCAATCACCCCCTCAAGGCCCCACCTTTCAACCCCCATAACAGGATTTCCCACCCTCAACAGTTAACAGTGGGAATTAAGCCTCAGTGCGGCTGGGGGGCGTCTAGTCTACAGCAATAGCTTTTTGTATTGTCTTAAATTTCCCAGTAACTATGTGTTATAGGTTTGTAAATATACAAACAAAATCATTTCTATTTTGAAAAATATTAATTTATTCAACAAGTTATTACTGAGCATCTGTCAAACAGGTATTATCAAATAAGCCTTAATTATTAAGAAAACTAGGGATAAATATACTTAGAATCTTACTTTGTTACTTTTTTTAGTTGATCACTATTACCTAAATTTATGAATCTCTTGTGACTTACTCAACTACCAAAATGTTTTTAGTTCTCATTAAAATATATTTAATAAGTCACAGGTCTCTTTGGGATTATTTAT
>NW_007764034.1:5806-6265 GCF_000696425.1 Galeopterus variegatus
ATGAGCACGCTCTAAAAGAAACCAACTGAGCATGAACAAGACTAGGTTACATGATTAGGAACTACCCCTTAGTTGAATATTCATTAGATAGCATGAACCTGTATTCACTAGATAGTCAAGAACCTGGTAAAGGAAAGGATGAGTTGAGATCAGCCACTGGGCCTCCCCAGACCCACTCCTCCAGGAGAAAAGTGCCCCCTAACGGCCAGGGCTTCATCAGTGCAACCACATGCACACTCAAGGACAACCTTGAGCTACTAAGGGTCCTACTACTCTGCCTGATCCTGGACCATCAGACATGGTAAGTGGATTTTTCCTTCCTTCTATGCTTTTGGGTATTACTCTCAGATTCCTTAGGTTAATTACTCCCAGTTTCTTTGGAGCACTCACCCCCAGTTTTGGAGCAACATTTTGGGTAACTACTCCTAGCCTTCACCACCCCTGATTGCATCAGGTCCT
>NW_007764035.1:0-204 GCF_000696425.1 Galeopterus variegatus
GAGCCTCTTTGAGCCTTGCTCTTCTCACCTGTAAAACTGGGTGATGCTAAAATTGGTTGTCACATGGGTTAAGTACAATATTGTTTGTAGACACCTCGGCACAGTGCCAGGCTCGTCGGCTAAAAGGAAAGAAATGAAAAAACATTTTACACTGAAACAAATTCCAAATCAACTGGATATAAGAAGCAGAGGGAAAAATAAACC
>NW_007764035.1:5801-6265 GCF_000696425.1 Galeopterus variegatus
ATGGATAGAAAAGAAATTCCATAAAACAAAATTATCTTCTTCAGTAAAACAAACAAATACACAAACCAATACATAACTCTAGGGCAACCAGCAAATGACCATTTGGGAAAACGCTGGAGTTAGAATCCTGCCCCACACCCGAACTCTCTGAACGATGATTTCAAGCAACAGTCTGACAAGAGAGGAACCTTGATTTTCATCCTGGTTTCCCATTTGCTTGTACGAACTGGAGCAATTCAGAGCCTCTTTGAGCCTTGCTCTTCTCACCTGTAAAACTGGGTGATGCTAAAATTGGTTGTCGCATGGGTTAAGTACAATATTGTTTGTCGACACCTCGGCACAGTGCCAGGCTCGTCGTAAGTCCTTGGTGCCCAACGGCTAAAAGGAAAGAAATGAAAAAAAATTTACACTGAAACAAATTCCAAATCAACTGGATATAAGAAGCAGAGGGAAAAATAAACCAG
>NW_007764036.1:0-324 GCF_000696425.1 Galeopterus variegatus
GTACCATTTCCCCTTCTGTGTTAGCTATGCCATTCTTTTACATTTCAGCCATTTTGTGAGTGATTTAACAGCATGCTCTTGAGCACTTTTTCATAAATACATGTACATTTTGGATGTCCTCTTTTGTGAACTACCTGCTCAAGTCTTTTCCATATTTTTCTATTAAATTGTAAGTCCCTCTCATTGACTTCTAAGATTTCTTTATATATTCTGTTGGTTATATGTTTTGCAAATTTCTTTTCCTACCTTGGAGCTTACCCTTTCATTCTCTTAATGGTGTCTTTTGATGAATGGAAGTTTCTAATTTTTTTTTTTTTTTTTTTG
>NW_007764036.1:5994-6265 GCF_000696425.1 Galeopterus variegatus
AATTGTTCATATGTCTAGTTATCACTCATGTTGCCTCCTTTCTGAAAATACTTTTGAGTGTATTTTGCCTTTCCCCCCCTGGTTTGTCTTTTTCCTGTACATACATGTTCATAAAATGCATAAAACCCCACTTAGGGTATGTCTTTTCACTCCCTCTATGGTGCCCTTTGAACAAAAGTTATAATTTTAGTGTAGCTATATGTATTATTACTTTTTTTTTTTCCTTTTTGTCTTTTTTCGTGTCTGGCAACGGATCGCAACCCTCGGTGTT
>NW_007764037.1:0-423 GCF_000696425.1 Galeopterus variegatus
TTTTTAGGAGATAATTGTAAGTTCTGTTTGTGCATGTGTATGTGAACAATTCTTTTTTTTTTTTAAAGAAATAGCTATTATTGGAGGCTTATTTTTCCCCCTTATTGATTCACATGTCTTTAATATAATAGTACAACATTGTAGGGTTTTTATTTTCTTTTAAACTTACTCAGGATTTTTTTCCCAAGGAAAAATCACAAAAGAGTATCTCTCTCAAAATGCATAACTCTAAAAAGCAACTCAAAAGACAATTGATGTTATTGTCTTCTTTTAAAGATGAGGAATTTGAGGCAAAGGAAAAATCAAATAATGTGCTCAAATGTACTTACTTATTGAGATTATACATACACAATGTATAGATTATTACCTGATATATGGTAAATAATCAGCAGATGATATGCATTATTGAAAATAACCAAGTAA
>NW_007764037.1:5737-6265 GCF_000696425.1 Galeopterus variegatus
AATGTCAAAACATCTTAAAATACAGAAAATAAAAAAAACGTGATTAATACAGTATAGTTTTATAATTAATTTTTTCTTTGGTGAGAACTATGTTCTCACCTGTTTCTAGTAAAAAGCGCTGTTGTGAACTGCATGGACAATTTCAAATCTGAAAACTAAAATATGAAAGAAAACGTTTAGTTACTGATCTACAGAAACATTTAGCAAAGGAGGAAAACTCTGTAAATACAGTATTCAAGCACAAACAAATGTGTGGTGTGAAAGGAGATTCATTTTTGTTGACAAGTAGATCGATAAAATCCTGGCAATGAGCCCATCAGTTACTGATGTTATTAAATTGCACTTTTATCAGTGTCTTCATTACTTGCAAACATTTTTTAGGAGATAATTGTAAGTTCTGTTTGTGCATGTGTATGTGAACAATTCTTTTTTTTTAAAGAAATAGCTATTATTGGAGGCTTATTTTCCCCCCTTATTGATTCACATGTCTTTAATATAATAGTACAACATTGTAGGGTTTTTATTTTC
>NW_007764038.1:0-234 GCF_000696425.1 Galeopterus variegatus
GCTTCCTCGATTTGTTGTTTGGTGTCTGACATTAACTTGGGGAAATTCTCAGGCACATTGCAGTAAGTATTATTTCTATTGCTTGCTTTCTATCTTTTTTCTCCTTCTAGTATTCTTATGAAATTCATGCTACACCTTTTATAGTTGTCCTAATGT
Organism: Galeopterus variegatus; assembly: GCF_000696425.1. Classification (NCBI taxonomy): domain Eukaryota; kingdom Metazoa; phylum Chordata; class Mammalia; order Dermoptera; family Cynocephalidae; genus Galeopterus; species Galeopterus variegatus. Next base: position 157 of record NW_007764038.1, read on the forward strand.
TCTTAGATATTCGGTGTGGGGGACTCAGTTTTTTTCTCATTGCTTTTCAGGTTTGATAGTTTCTATTAGAAGATCCTT
>NW_007764038.1:5831-6265 GCF_000696425.1 Galeopterus variegatus
ACTCCACTTAATTCTTGCTTGCATGATTTCTGAGAAGAAATCAGATTCAATTTATATCTTTATAAGGTTTTCTTTCCTTTAGATTTAATTAAACTTTTTTCTTCATCCTCCATTTTTCTGAAGCTTGAATACAATAATAAAAGGTGTAGGTAGTTTTGTTTCGTTTTGTGTATTTATCCGGTTTGGTGTTCTCTGAGCTTCCTCGATTTGTTGTTTGGTGTCTGACATTCTGACATTAACTTGGGGAAATTCTCAGGCATATTGCTGTAAATATTGTTTCTATTGCTTGCTTTCTATTTTTCTCCTTCTAGTATTCTTATGAAATGCATGCTACATCTTTTATAGTTGTCCTAATGTTCTTAAATATTTGCTGGGGGGGGACTCAGTTTTTTTCTCATTGCTTTTCAGGTTTGATAGTTTCTATTATAAGATCC
>NW_007764039.1:0-490 GCF_000696425.1 Galeopterus variegatus
GAAAGGCTTGTTAAAAGAAAAATGAATGGGCCGGCCCGGTGGCGCACTGCTACAGTGAGCCACTTGGGAGCGCAGTGGCGCTCCTGCCGAGGGTTCGGATCCCACATACAGACTGGCGGCTCACTGGCTGAGCGAGGTGCGGGCGCAACACTGAGGGTTGCAATCCCGTTGCTGGTCCCAGTCCGGTCGCGACACTGAGGGTTGCGATCTGTTGCCGGTCACGAAAAAAGACAAAAAGGAGAGAGAAAAAAAAAAAAGAAGAATGAATGAATAAATAAATGAATAGCAACATGCTTGAAGAATTTGGTGCTTCAGAATTATATGGATTGTATTTTTTGTTTTCTCTCTGTTGTAAAAGAGAAGACTTATATATCGACTTGGTTTATTGCCAGACAATCCCCAGAATAACCAAATCATGACATGTGAGAACCAAAAACAACTTCACACATTACCTGTTCTATTTCATTAAAAAAAAAAAAAAAAAAAAAAA
>NW_007764039.1:6046-6265 GCF_000696425.1 Galeopterus variegatus
GCTGTTTGCTTTATAAATCTGGCTGCTCCGACATTGTGTGTGTACATATTTATGATTTTTATGTCTTCTTGATAGATAAATCCTTGTATCATTATATAGTGGTCTTCTTTATGGTTTTTGGTTTAAAGTCTATTTTAGCTGATGTAAGAATAGCTACTCCAGCTCATCTTCCATTTCTATTTGCATGGTTTATCTTTTTCCATCCTTTCATTCATAGTC
>NW_007764040.1:0-558 GCF_000696425.1 Galeopterus variegatus
CCAACCCTGCAGACCTGTCCAGCCTGTGACAGAGGCAGCTAGTCTTGTGCCTGCGCTTGCTGTGCCCCTGCCTGGAGCACTCTTCTGTTTGCACTCGATGGTCAAGTGCATCGTTGGCTACCCTGGGGGCCCTCCCACAGCCACCAACTGTCCAGGACTCCCCTCAGCACACACCCCACTTGCAACATCTCACACTGGCCTGTACGAGTGTGCGTCCCAAGGCTGTCTGGGGTTGTCAGCTCTGACAAGGAGACAGAACCACCGTTAGCCCATCCAGATAGCAGGAGCCCATAGCCCACAGCAAGCGTGTGCGATGGCTATCCAGAGCATCAGAGAAGAGCATCTGACAACATGACTTCCATGGGGAGCTCCCCGAGCAGTGAACACCACAGCGTGACAGCAGTGACTCCGTGTGTCTTCCTAAGAGGCAGCGTGGCTTCTGCCTGGCCTCGTCCTCCCCTCTCTGTCTGGGAACACTCACTGTTGGAACCACCCAGCCTATCACCAGGAGGCCCAGGCCATATGGAGAAGCCACATGCAGGTGTCCAGCTGAAGACC
>NW_007764040.1:5959-6265 GCF_000696425.1 Galeopterus variegatus
GCCACAGACAGGAAAATCAGGGCCCTCGTGGGGTCTCTGTTGGACATTCCAGATGCCTGGCTTGCTAGCCCTGGGCATGCTGAGCTCACAGCCAGCCTGTGTCTCCAGCCATGCTCAGAGGGAAGCATGTGTGTGTGTGTACATGTGAGGGTGTGTGTACAGGTGTGTGTACAGCTGTGTATGTACAGGTATGTGTGTACAGGTGTGTGTACAGCTGTGTATGTACAGGTATGTGTGTACAGGTGTGTGTGTATATATGGGTGTTTGTGTACGGGTGTGTACAGGTGTATGTAAGGGTGTGTGTGT
>NW_007764041.1:0-287 GCF_000696425.1 Galeopterus variegatus
TTTTTTTTTTATTTGCATGTTAAACATGCTAAAGAGTACTAATGCTAAAGATTACTAATCATGTAATGAATAGGGATCATATTTTTATATATCTCTTCTTGTTACTTCTTCTCTTACCCCATCCTATTCCTTCACCTGTATTTCAACAAATGTGACCTGGCTCATGTGTCTTTTACCCTCTCTAGTTTACCTCACTTGGGATTTAGTACTATATGAGAAAAATTTATAGAATCATAGTTTCTTAGTATTTTGAATGGAACCATAGAGGTTGTCTTAACTTTGTGATT
>NW_007764041.1:5995-6265 GCF_000696425.1 Galeopterus variegatus
GGGAAGGAAGGAAGAGGAGGGAAAAGAAGGTCTGGAGCCTGGGTCTTTTCTCACATTCTCTATCACGTCACTTAGTGTAAGATTCAAACATAGATTAATGAGAGATCTCAGCAGTGACTAAATTAGTCAGCAGATGTTGCATAAATACATGGTTTTTGCAGCCTTCTGAGCCATGTGCAGCAAGCGTAAGTTATGGCCTCTGCCCTTGAGAAATGTACAATATGGTTAAGGACATTACCCGTATAGAAGGGTATTCAGAATGAATAATAT
>NW_007764042.1:0-226 GCF_000696425.1 Galeopterus variegatus
GAGAGGAAAGTTAGCAAGAAATCAGTTAAGGGTCACAAAGATTGATTACATTTTGTAAACACGAATATACTAATTATCCTGATTTGATCACCCCATATTGTACACATGTACTGATATTCAGTTCTGTATCCCACAAATACATATAATCAATTATCTCTCAATAATAAAAGACAAATGTATAATTATATTTGGAGAGTATAGCAACCCCTCTCAATAATTAATAAAA
>NW_007764042.1:5782-6265 GCF_000696425.1 Galeopterus variegatus
GCCATAAAGAAGAATGAAATTCTACCATTTGCAGCAACATGGATGAACTTAGGGAAAATTATGTGGTGAAATAAGCCAGACACAGAAAGAGAAATACGATATGTCCTCATTCATAAGTGGGAGCTGAAAGAAAGAAAGAAAAAGAAAGAAAGAAAGAAAGAAAGAAAGAAAGAAAGAAAGAAAGAAAAAGAATCACAATAATACATTGAACTTTCAAAAAAAAAAAAGAACACAACTGTGGTTATGAGAGGTAGGAAAGAGAATGGAGAGGAAGGTTAGCAAGAAATCAGTTAAGGGTCACAAAGATTGATTACATTCTGTAAACATGAATATACTAATTATCCTGATTTGATCACCCTATATTGTACACATTTATTGATATTCAGTTCTGTGTCCCACAAATACATATAATCAATTATCTGTCAATAAAAAAAGACAAATGTATAATTATATTTGGAGAGTATAGCAACCCCTCTCAATAAT
>NW_007764043.1:0-795 GCF_000696425.1 Galeopterus variegatus
AAAGGAGGTTGTGAGACTTGAAAGAGTTTGTCCATGTGATATGTCAACACAGTGTTGTGTGCAGATTGTGTCCTATAAATAGGAGTCCCCTTCCCTTTAACAGACCTGTGAGAATAAGTGTCGAGGGGAAAGCCCTGAGTGGCCGTGGAACGGCCCAAGGAGGAAGCAAAGGGAAGGTGGGAGGAGACGACAGCCTTTTTATTCTGTTGAGAACAAGAAAAGAGTTTCATGTTGGTGGGTGACCAGGGACACAGAGAGACCCTTCACTCCTGTTTTACTTTAAGGGGGAAGGTACAGGGCAGCCCAAACCTGCAGAAGAGAAGTGGTCCCGGGGTGGGCTGTATGGGAGCCCCCATGCCTGGGCGCTGAGAACTTGCAGCTGAGATTGTGGAACTACCTCCAGTGCCCTCTGGAGATGAGACGGTGGGAGATGCCTGGAAGACTGGGGATGGGCAGGTTTCAAAAGCAAGAATGTTTTCCAGAAACTATAGATCAGGCAGCTTGCTTGAGGCTGAGGTGTGTGAGCACCTAGACCCAAATTGGGTTCCCCATAAACAGAAACAAAGCTTTATTGAAGATCTGTCATGCATCACATGTTGTGTTAGGTTTGAGGCCAAGTTCTGAAAGGTTAAGCTTTCTCGCTGGACAGGGTCATTAAACTTTAGGCTAGGGGAGTGTGATATGCCTGAATTCAGCAAGGTATTTGGATAACCTGTCAAGCTTCTTCTCCTTGCGCACGAGATGGGGAAAAGCAAATATCAGAAGGGCGGTTAAGTGGGTTGTAATTGGCCCAAC
>NW_007764043.1:5932-6265 GCF_000696425.1 Galeopterus variegatus
GTTCTAATCCTGGCTCACTACTCACTAGCCATGGCCTTGGGAAATTACTTGGCCTCTTTGTGCCTTGGCTCTGTCGTCGGTAAAGTGGGGATGACAATGGTGTGCCCACCTCATAGAGTTGTTATAAGGATCAGCTGAACTAATGTAAAGTGCTAGGACACAGAGTCAGTGCTCCATAGACACGACCTATGCTAATTACTGCTTGTGTTTGGAAGCACTGCCACCCACCGAGTCGCAGTAGGAGCACTCAGCAGGGCTCCCTCACCCTTCACATCTGGCAGGTCATAGAGGCTCCTCTTCACCTCCCTGCATCTTGGCCGTGCTTCCCTCCTT
>NW_007764044.1:0-217 GCF_000696425.1 Galeopterus variegatus
GTCTCCAAGGTCTTTGCTGCAACTACGGGAAGGATGTGGAGGAAAAGCCACAGAGAACGGAAGGGACTGAACACCTGCTTCCCCACCACAGCCCCACACGCCTGGATTCATACATTGAAATTCCTATAAAATTGCACTTAAAAAACGAGTTCCTCCGGGGAGAATCTACCATCGTGCAACCTACCTCCTCAAATTCCAGTGAGTGACGTTCCCTTTC
>NW_007764044.1:5600-6265 GCF_000696425.1 Galeopterus variegatus
ATCATCTGACAGAGTTTGGCTCATGACAGTCACGAAGAAGTGTCAAGATTCCTCTTCTTTTATACATGTGTGCACGACACAGATGTGAAATTTCAAAGACATGAAGTAGGCCAAATACTTTTCATTTCTATTTCCATGAAGTTGAGTAAAGAAGTGACATGTTCTCCATTAATCAAATGGACAGGACTCACCAAGAGTCCAACATTCCTGAGGAAGCCCAGAGAGTAAACTACCCTCCACGTGGACAGGGATCCAGTCGGCCAGTAGAGCTCAGACGAAAATGGTCAGGACGGGAGTCACGTTTCAGCCACACCCCGTGAAATGCTTGGTGACAGGTCACAGAGCTCTGCTACAAGACCGACCACGTGGAGCAGCCCCACTGAAGAGAAAGCAGGAGTTCCACCTCACCGCGACATTTTCGAGTCCACATCTGTATCCCACAGGCAAGAGTATGGCGCTCCCGCTAGGGTGAACCCCCAGCTCTTCTCACGCATTCCGAGGAAGCCTGGAAAGAATCAGGGGTACGGCTGGCATCTGGTGGTGGAGATCGATTTCCCAGTGAGGACTGAGTGCCAAAAACATCCAGACGCTTTCTGAGGACCCGTTCTTGAATCACAGTAGAGATTGCTTTGTTCTGGGCGGGTGCAAATGTTGCTAGCCAGGTT
>NW_007764045.1:0-228 GCF_000696425.1 Galeopterus variegatus
GTCTATTTATCCTTGTAGAGAACATCTGCTCCTTTCTCTTTGGCCAGCATGCTTTTTTTTAGAACTGTTCTCCTTCACTCGGTGTGGTAAACATAAGGTTTTTCTTCTTCCCCACTGTGGGTATGATTATACCTGGGGTATAATCCTTGACTGAAGCCAGAACAATAAGAATTTTTCCTAGAACTTCTGCTGGAGATGTCACCCCAGAAAGGGGCTTTTCTAAAATGT
>NW_007764045.1:5732-6265 GCF_000696425.1 Galeopterus variegatus
TTCTCACAAGTGAACATGGATGATAGTCTAGAGGTACAGTAGCTGGTGACTAGAATATATGAACTGTCATGCAGGTAGGCAGAAGGTACAGATATCCATATACAGAGGCTGGCAGAGCCATTCCACGGAAGGGCCAGAAACCTAAAAATCTGAAGGGCAAGGTTGGGCCAGGGGCCTATGGGGGTGGTCAAGCGATAGGAGGTATGGTTCCAATGATGCTTTCTCCAGCAGTGTTGATTAGGCCAATCAAGCAGATGGTAGCTCTCACTTAAGACTTAGTAAACAAGCCACACTGTCTCCAAATGTCTATTTATCCTTGTAGAGAACATCTGCTCCTTTCTCTTTGGCCAGCATGCTTTTTTTTACAACTGTCCTCCTTCACTCGGTGTGGTAAATCATAAGGTTTTTCTTCTTCCCCACTGTGGGTATGATTATACCTGGGGTATAATCCTTGACTGAAGCCAGAACAATCAGAATTTTTCCTAGAACTTCTGCTGGAGATGTCACCCCAGAAAGGGGCTTTTCTAAAATGT
>NW_007764046.1:0-211 GCF_000696425.1 Galeopterus variegatus
ACAAAACATATACATTTATTTTCTATAATTTTTAGAGGTATATACCTAATTGTCTAATCTTCCAAAACCAAATATTTATCTCAGACCAGTTTTTTAAAATTTGGGACATCATGGACAAGACATGGGAAAATCAAAGAATTTTGAGTTGCCCAGGACCTCACTTTACTTTCCAAGACATGCCTGTGACTATTCTTTATTTTCATGACTACAT
>NW_007764046.1:5601-6265 GCF_000696425.1 Galeopterus variegatus
TTGTTGTTGTTGTTGTGTATCCTTTGTTTCTTTCTGTCTCTTTTTTTGTTTGTCTTTCTGGTTTGGTGGTTTTCTCTGGTGATAAGGTTTTATCTTTCTCTTTCTCATGTGTGTAGCTGCTGTGTCTGTGAGTTTTATACTTTCATATGTTTCCCTTATGGTAGCTATTGTCCTTTTTCTTCCACAAACAGGATTCTCTTAAGCATTTCTTGTAAGGCCGGTCTAGTGGTGATAAATTCTGTCTTGTTGATAATATCCATTCTAACTGGAGTGAGTTGATATCTCCTTGTGGTTTTAACTTGCATCTCCCTGAGGATTAGTGATGGTGAGCATTTTTTTATGTACTGCTTGGCCATTTGTACGTCTTCTTTAGAGAAATGTCTGTTCAGATCCTTTGCCCATTTTTTAAGTTGGGTTATTTGTTTCTTTGTTGTGGAGTTTTTGGAGTTCCTTACATATTCTGGATATCAACCCCTCTTCTGATGTGTAGTTTGCAAATACTTTTTCCCATTAACAGGGAGTGACTTCACTTTGTTGGTTGAGTCCCTTGCTGTACAGAAACTCTTTTGTTTGATGTAGTCCCATGTGTCTAATTTTGTTTCAGTTGTCTGTGCCTTTGCAGTCATTTAAAACACTGCTGCTCACTCCCATTTTGTGTGTCATT
>NW_007764047.1:0-220 GCF_000696425.1 Galeopterus variegatus
TCGGGAGAGTGCGGGGCTGATAGCCCCGAGGCCACGGGTTCGGATCCTATATAGGAATGGCTGGTGCGCTCACTGGCTGAGCGTGGTGCAAACACTAGCTAGCCAAGGGTTATGATCCCCTTACCGGTCAAAAACAAACAAACAAACAAACAAAACAACAAAAAAGAAGCTTCTTGAGTAAGTGTCTTTATCACACCTGGGTGTAAGGGCAAGAAGTGCG
>NW_007764047.1:5727-6265 GCF_000696425.1 Galeopterus variegatus
TGTTGACTAATTAGGTCACCATGTGCACAGGAAGAAATAATTTCTTCCCTTAGCATGACAAATAGACATAAATTTAATATAAATACTATCTGTAAACTCCAGGCTACATTCACTTCTGAATTATTTTCTAATTTTATGATTAGATTCTAAGTTATTAAAATTTGATCTACTGTCTTTAATTGTTAAATTATGTCTTCTGAAATCTAATACGAAGCCATGATATCTGAATTTACATGTAACCAATTTGGAAGAATTCATTGAAAATTAGAAGTTGTAATTATACATCTAATTCTTTTTCTTTGTCTTTTTTTGTAACTCCAGGAAAATAATATCTGAGCCTTAGCCTTTTAACTCATGACTAATCAAATATCTATGCTTTTGAATCTAGAAGGACTACCTCACTCTATCAGCATAACAGGTTTACCAGCCTGTTTTTGCTCTCTCGGATTTGCTTGTGGTATTTCCAGTAATGCTTCCGCAACAAAGTAAAATACTTCCTGTCTTATTGTGGCCTGACAGTGCCATCCTCTCCCAGATC
>NW_007764048.1:0-6265 GCF_000696425.1 Galeopterus variegatus
TGGCGCCCCAGTGCCCTCAGGTTCAAGTCATAACCTAGCCCCTGCTTGTCTCTCAGTCCCAATGGATGAAGTTCAGCCACATGGGAGCTGCTTTGGTCCCCAAGTGGGTCACGAGCCATGTTGTCCCTGACCTCTGGGCATCTGCACGCGACCTTCCTCTAACTACAACACCTTCCGCCCTGCCGCTGGCGAATGTCCAGCCACTTGTCAGTCCTGACCTCAGAGAGCCCTTCCTTCGGAAGCCTGCCACAAGCCCCGTCCTGTCAGTGCTCCTCCTGTCGCAGCCTTGTTCCCCTGCTGAGCATGTATCCTGCGGCAGCTGCCACCTCTTGCCTTTCTCTGATACCGAGCCCCTCTGTGAGGGCAGGAACTACCCCTGCCTGGTCCACGGTGACAGCCACAGCACCGAGCACAGAGTCTGACGCTAAGTGGGTGTCCAATAAATAAAAACCACCAGAAGCTAGATTGCTCTACACTGTGACAAGAATCATAATTCAAAATCACTGAGATATCTGTTTAAGCAACAAGCTCATAAGGGGGTCTCTGCTAAGACAACTTAATATGAGTGTTCAATTCAAGCTGAGGAATTGATCATTCTTAACCTTAAAGGGGCTCATCCTAACTTGTGAGGCCTGCTCGGGCTCCCGCGTATCTCAGATGTCTACCCCAGCAAAGTGCCCGTACGGAACCTCAGCGTGTCACCAACGAGTGAATTAGCCAGGGATCCCGCCCTCACTCACAGACCGTGTGCTGAAACTGGGGAGTCAGCGTTTTAGTATTTTGTGTTCATAGGAACGTCTTTAAATACAGAGACCTGGGTATTGCTTTCTCTCTGCAGCATTATAACCATTCAACTATATCTTCAAGTCCTTGTGGTTTAGGAACAGCCTAGGATGGATTTATCACAAACTGCCACATGGAGTGCAGCTGGAATCCGCATCTGCTCAGGAGACAGCAAGTCACTCACAGAGGCAGGAGGGACAGGAAGGGCTAGGCCTGGCCACCTGCTCTACTGTGACACAAGCTTTCTGTCTCCCAACGCCTCCACTCTCAGGTCAGTGGCTCAGGTGAAAAGGCAGGTGAAGATGCTAACTTCACTCTGCTCAGGCCAATGTCAACGATCTCTTTGAAAAGTTTTCTATCTATATCTAGAAACATATCTGTCTTTTTCAAAAAGAAAAATGGGCAAGGCAGGCTCCCCAGCAGATGCCTTTTGGTTTTGGAAAAGGTCTCCCAGGCCAGAGCTGCCCAATGCGACCCTCACCAGGAGCCCCTCAGCCACAGATGGTGCCCTTGCTGGTCCCCACACGCAGGAGGGGTTGAAATTGCAAATGACTCAAATTGAGATGTGCGCATCCCAAAGTAGAACCTGCATGCTTGGGCAAGCACCTTTGATAGGTCACTGGTGCCTCAGCAGGGACAGTCTGTCCTCAGCAGATGGGGACTCCACCAACCACGTGTGTATGAACAGGTGTGGGTGTGTGGTTGGGGCAGGCGGGGATCAGGAAGGTGGGAGATCAAAATCCACCCAAGGGCCTGCCAGCCAGAACTGCCTTTAAGCAAATCAACTTCAAAATGGAATATATATGTATTTTATTTCAGAAAAAGTCTTTTAACTGTTCAAAATAGCACAAAACAACATCACACTATGGTAATATAGAGTCACAGGGGTTACTCTACAATAGATGAATGGGTGTGCTGCGCTCAGAAGTAAGAGGAATCGAAGGGCGCTGGGGAGAAAGCAGTGGGTAAAGCAATGGGGCCGGGAGAGTGGGCTCCAAGATGACCGAACGTGAGATCTTCTATAGAAAAATATACTATAATACAACAAACCAGAGGCCCTGGAGGACACAGACCAGAGATGAGGAGCCACCCCCACCCACTGCCTCAGCTCCAGGCAGGGATGGGGAGCTGAAAAGGTTGGCTGCTTATTTTAAATCCGTCTGTGACCTGCTCCCAAGCCTTCTCCTTGCCTAAAGTTCAGGTGTGCGGCAGAGAACTCCAAGCAGAGATCCCAATCCCCCCGTCTGGCCCTTAGGAGGAGGACTGGCCTGGCCCCGGGACAGTGCTGCAAGTTCACAGAGCTGGTGCTGGTGCTGTTAGTCTGCTCCATTGCCCTGCTGAGAGCTCTTCAGTGGCGCCCCAGTGCCCTCAGGTTCAAGTCATAACCTAGCCCCTGCTTGTCTCTCAGTCCCAGTGGATGAAGTTCAGCCACATGGGAGCTGCTTTGGTCCCCAAGTGGGTCAGGAGCCATGTTGTCCCTGACCTCTGGGCATCTGCACGTGACCTTCCTCTAACTACAACACCTTCCGCCCTGCCGCTGGCGAATGTCCAGCCACTTGTCAGTCCTGACCTCAGAGAGCCCTTCCTTCGGAAGCCTGCCACAAGCCCCGTCCTGTCAGTGCTCCTCCTGTCGCAGCCTTGTTCCCCTGCTGAGCATGTATCCTGCGGCAGCTGCCACCTCTTGCCTTTCTCTGATACCGAGCCCCTCTGTGAGGGCAGGAACTACCCCTGCCTGGTCCACGGTGACAGCCACAGCACCGAGCACAGAGTCTGACGCTAAGTGGGTGTCCAATAAATAAAAACCACCAGAAGCTAGATTGCTCTACACTGTGACAAGAATCATAATTCAAAATCACTGAGATATCTGTTTAAGCAACAAGCTCATAAGGGGGTCTCTGCTAAGACAACTTAATATGAGTGTTCAATTCAAGCTGAGGAATTGATCATTCTTAACCTTAAAGGGGCTCATCCTAACTTGTGAGGCCTGCTCGGGCTCCCGCGTATCTCAGATGTCTACCCCAGCAAAGTGCCCGTACGGAACCTCAGCGTGTCACCAACGAGTGAATTAGCCAGGGATCCCGCCCTCACTCACAGACCGTGTGCTGAAACTGGGGAGTCAGCGTTTTAGTATTTTGTGTTCATAGGAACGTCTTTAAATACAGAGACCTGGGTATTGCTTTCTCTCTGCAGCATTATAACCATTCAACTATATCTTCAAGTCCTTGTGGTTTAGGAACAGCCTAGGATGGATTTATCACAAACTGCCACATGGAGTGCAGCTGGAATCCGCATCTGCTCAGGAGACAGCAAGTCACTCACAGAGGCAGGAGGGACAGGAAGGGCTAGGCCTGGCCACCTGCTCTACTGTGACACAAGCTTTCTGTCTCCCAACGCCTCCACTCTCAGGTCAGTGGCTCAGGTGAAAAGGCAGGTGAAGATGCTAACTTCACTCTGCTCAGGCCAATGTCAACGATCTCTTTGAAAAGTTTTCTATCTATATCTAGAAACATATCTGTCTTTTTCAAAAAGAAAAATGGGCAAGGCAGGCTCCCCAGCAGATGCCTTTTGGTTTTGGAAAAGGTCTCCCAGGCCAGAGCTGCCCAATGCGACCCTCACCAGGAGCCCCTCAGCCACAGATGGTGCCCTTGCTGGTCCCCACACGCAGGAGGGGTTGAAATTGCAAATGACTCAAATTGAGATGTGCGCATCCCAAAGTAGAACCTGCATGCTTGGGCAAGCACCTTTGATAGGTCACTGGTGCCTCAGCAGGGACAGTCTGTCCTCAGCAGATGGGGACTCCACCAACCACGTGTGTATGAACAGGTGTGGGTGTGTGGTTGGGGCAGGCGGGGATCAGGAAGGTGGGAGATCAAAATCCACCCAAGGGCCTGCCAGCCAGAACTGCCTTTAAGCAAATCAACTTCAAAATGGAATATATATGTATTTTATTTCAGAAAAAGTCTTTTAACTGTTCAAAATAGCACAAAACAACATCACACTATGGTAATATAGAGTCACAGGGGTTACTCTACAATAGATGAATGGGTGTGCTGCGCTCAGAAGTAAGAGGAATCGAAGGGCGCTGGGGAGAAAGCAGTGGGTAAAGCAATGGGGCCGGGAGAGTGGGCTCCAAGATGACCGAACGTGAGATCTTCTATAGAAAAATATACTATAATACAACAAACCAGAGGCCCTGGAGGACACAGACCAGAGATGAGGAGCCACCCCCACCCACTGCCTCAGCTCCAGGCAGGGATGGGGAGCTGAAAAGGTTGGCTGCTTATTTTAAATCCGTCTGTGACCTGCTCCCAAGCCTTCTCCTTGCCTAAAGTTCAGGTGTGCGGCAGAGAACTCCAAGCAGAGATCCCAATCCCCCCGTCTGGCCCTTAGGAGGAGGACTGGCCTGGCCCCGGGACAGTGCTGCAAGTTCACAGAGCTGGTGCTGGTGCTGTTAGTCTGCTCCATTGCCCTGCTGAGAGCTCTTCAGTGGCGCCCCAGTGCCCTCAGGTTCAAGTCATAACCTAGCCCCTGCTTGTCTCTCAGTCCCAGTGGATGAAGTTCAGCCACATGGGAGCTGCTTTGGTCCCCAAGTGGGTCAGGAGCCATGTTGTCCCTGACCTCTGGGCATCTGCACGTGACCTTCCTCTAACTACAACACCTTCCGCCCTGCCGCTGGCGAATGTCCAGCCACTTGTCAGTCCTGACCTCAGAGAGCCCTTCCTTCGGAAGCCTGCCACAAGCCCCGTCCTGTCAGTGCTCCTCCTGTCGCAGCCTTGTTCCCCTGCTGAGCATGTATCCTGCGGCAGCTGCCACCTCTTGCCTTTCTCTGATACCGAGCCCCTCTGTGAGGGCAGGAACTACCCCTGCCTGGTCCACGGTGACAGCCACAGCACCGAGCACAGAGTCTGACGCTAAGTGGGTGTCCAATAAATAAAAACCACCAGAAGCTAGATTGCTCTACACTGTGACAAGAATCATAATTCAAAATCACTGAGATATCTGTTTAAGCAACAAGCTCATAAGGGGGTCTCTGCTAAGACAACTTAATATGAGTGTTCAATTCAAGCTGAGGAATTGATCATTCTTAACCTTAAAGGGGCTCATCCTAACTTGTGAGGCCTGCTCGGGCTCCCGCGTATCTCAGATGTCTACCCCAGCAAAGTGCCCGTACGGAACCTCAGCGTGTCACCAACGAGTGAATTAGCCAGGGATCCCGCCCTCACTCACAGACCGTGTGCTGAAACTGGGGAGTCAGCGTTTTAGTATTTTGTGTTCATAGGAACGTCTTTAAATACAGAGACCTGGGTATTGCTTTCTCTCTGCAGCATTATAACCATTCAACTATATCTTCAAGTCCTTGTGGTTTAGGAACAGCCTAGGATGGATTTATCACAAACTGCCACATGGAGTGCAGCTGGAATCCGCATCTGCTCAGGAGACAGCAAGTCACTCACAGAGGCAGGAGGGACAGGAAGGGCTAGGCCTGGCCACCTGCTCTACTGTGACACAAGCTTTCTGTCTCCCAACGCCTCCACTCTCAGGTCAGTGGCTCAGGTGAAAAGGCAGGTGAAGATGCTAACTTCACTCTGCTCAGGCCAATGTCAACGATCTCTTTGAAAAGTTTTCTATCTATATCTAGAAACATATCTGTCTTTTTCAAAAAGAAAAATGGGCAAGGCAGGCTCCCCAGCAGATGCCTTTTGGTTTTGGAAAAGGTCTCCCAGGCCAGAGCTGCCCAATGCGACCCTCACCAGGAGCCCCTCAGCCACAGATGGTGCCCTTGCTGGTCCCCACACGCAGGAGGGGTTGAAATTGCAAATGACTCAAATTGAGATGTGCGCATCCCAAAGTAGAACCTGCATGCTTGGGCAAGCACCTTTGATAGGTCACTGGTGCCTCAGCAGGGACAGTCTGTCCTCAGCAGATGGGGACTCCACCAACCACGTGTGTATGAACAGGTGTGGGTGTGTGGTTGGGGCAGGCGGGGATCAGGAAGGTGGGAGATCAAAATCCACCCAAGGGCCTGCCAGCCAGAACTGCCTTTAAGCAAATCAACTTCAAAATGGAATATATATGTATTTTATTTCAGAAAAAGTCTTTTAATCGCACCGCGCTCAGCCAGTGAGCGGGAACCGGTCTCCACGTGGGATCCGAACCCTGGGCGAGAGCGCCGCCGCACTCCCAAGCGGGGTACTCTCCAGCGCGCCACTGGGCCGGCCCTTCAGAAACAGATTTTAAACTGCGTAACAAACAACTGTGTCTCACTTGACTTGGCCACTTGCCTACTATTGGCTTTCTAGGTCTTTCACTAACCGTTTTAAATAATCATGATTTGTCTATCAATTCATTCATTTACAAAGTCAACAAATACTTTCTGAGTGCTTGCTATGCCCCCTGCCTTGTGCTAAGCTCTGCAAGAAGCCATTCGAGAACTGACAGAGGTTACGGTCCAGGTATCAGGGACAAATACCAACCAACCAAT
>NW_007764049.1:0-1337 GCF_000696425.1 Galeopterus variegatus
AAACCAGGAATAAGTTAAATCTGAGATTTCATATGTCATGCAATCAAGTGGAGATGTCAGGTAGGCATTGAATGTGAGAGACTGGAGGTCTTTTGTGATTCAAGAGCTGGAAAAATTACTATAACTGAAATGCTTACCAAGTGGGGTTCTCTGCTGCACTAATTTTTTTTCTGAAGAATTGACAGTTGACCAGATGTTTTTTGTGCTTTTAGAAAATCTTCCTCAAAATACACCTCTATCAACCTGTCAGCCCAGTGTAATATAGTATGTACTCAGTGTGCATTAGCATGTCTTCAATGAATGCTTATTGATTAAGTGATTAATTAGTGGTTCATCATACTGATATTTTTTAAACTTTCAATGATGATTGAGGCACCTCTTTGGGCAAAGTACTTACTAGGGCAATTTCTTCATCTGGAAAATGAGTATACCAATATTCTCCTGCAGAGTTGTTATAAGGATAAGAGTGAATATATGGAGAATACTTGGTGCACAGTAGGTATCAATGTGTAGTGATTATTTTTGTAGATTGAATTCTGCTCGGTGTAGATCTAACAGTAAGTCAATCTGATAAATTGTTTCTCCTAAATGAAAGAGCTCCAAATGAAACTTCTTCAGTCAAAGTAACATTTCAGGAAATAATACTCAACAGGCTTGTATTTCCTTTCAGAGTAAATGTGACGTTTATTCAGACTTTGACTTGTTTTGAGCATCTGTATTGTTGGCTCCAAAAACACCAACAGTAACTTCTTTTTTGTATATATATGTATTAGTTAGGGTTCTCCAGAGAAAGAGAACCAATAAAATGTGTGTGTGTGGGTGTGTGTATACATGTGGTGTGGTATGTGTGTAGTGGTGTGGTATGTGTGTAGTGGTGTGGGTGTGTGTGTGTGTGTGTGTGTGTGTGGAGAGAGAGAGAAAATTTAAGAAATTGGCTTATGTGATTATAGGCGCTGACGAGTCTAAATTCTGCAGGGTAGGCCAGAAGGCCAGAGAGAAGAGCCGATGCTACAGCTCAAGTCTAAAGGCCATCTGGAGGCAGAATTCCTTTTTCTTTGGAGGACTCAGTCTTTTTCTCTTAAGTCTTTCAACTGATTGAATGAGGCCCACCCATATTATGGAGGGTAACCTGCTTAACCAAAGTCTACTGTTTGAAATGTTAATCTCATCTAAAAAGTAGCTTCACAGCAATATCTCGACTTGCGTTTGACCAAATATGTATAGTGGCCATGGCCTAGTCACGTTGACACATAAAATTAACCATCATGATGTTCATCCTGGGGGTTTGACAAAGATGGTATTATTTATTCTATACAGCAGAAAAAAAAAAAAAAAAA
>NW_007764049.1:6008-6265 GCF_000696425.1 Galeopterus variegatus
TTAGGAAGGACTGGCGAAAAGAATGAGAAAGAATGGCCAGTGAGGAAGGAGGTAAACAAAAGGTGTGTGGTTTTGGAAGTCAGCAGGATGAGAGCTGAGAACTGATTTACCAACAGGAAGGCCATTAGTTACTCAATGAGGGCAGTTTCACTGGAGTGATGGAGATGAAACCCTGACTGAAGTTATTCCAGAAATTACAGGATAAGCATATAAAAAGGTTCAATATCATTAGCTGAAAATGCAAATCAACACTGTAA
>NW_007764050.1:0-422 GCF_000696425.1 Galeopterus variegatus
GAAAGTCCCCAAATTCCTTATGCCTGTTGTTAATGGTATCACCTTATGGTCTTATTTTAATTAACCATTGTACTATACACACAATTTTTAGTTCCATTAAAAGTTTCATAAATTTTTTAGTTCCATTAAAAGACAACTGGAGAAATATGGGTGAGGATGTAGAGAAATCAAAATCCTTGTTCATTACTGGTGGGAATGGGGCAGCTGCTATGGAAAACAGTTTGGTGGGTTGGTGGTAAGTTAAACACAGAATTACTATATGACACACAAATTTCACTCCTGGGTATATACCCAAAAGAAATAAAACAGGTGTTCAAACAAAAACCTGTACACAGATGTTCATAGCAGCACTACTCGCAATAGCCCAAATGTCCATCAAGTAATGAATGGATACACAACATGTGTTCTATCTATACAATGGA
>NW_007764050.1:2576-2797 GCF_000696425.1 Galeopterus variegatus
AATAATGGCCCTCAAAGATATGTCCTAATCCCTGGAATTTGTGAATATATTAGATTGCATGCCTAAGAAAAATTAAAGTTGCAAATGGAATTAAATTGGCTAATCATCTGACCTTAAAATAGGGAGATTATTGTGGATTATCAATGGGGTGAGGCATGAGGGGCAATATAGTCACAAGAGCCCTTAAAAGAGGAAGAGGAAGCAGAAGGATGGGAGAGTCA
>NW_007764050.1:6009-6265 GCF_000696425.1 Galeopterus variegatus
GAAAGTCCCCAAATTCCTTATGCCTGTTGTTAATGGTATCACCTTATGGTCTTATTTTAATAGTTTTAATTAACTGTTGTACTATACACACAATTTTTAGTTCCATTAAAAGTTTCGTAAATTTTTTAGTTTCATTAAAAGACAACTGGAGAAATATGGGTGAGGATGTAGAGAAATCAAAATCCTTGTTCATTGCTGGTGGGAATTGGGCAGCTGCTGTGGAAAACACTTTGGTGGGTTGGTGGTAAGTTAAACA
>NW_007764051.1:0-205 GCF_000696425.1 Galeopterus variegatus
TCTTTGAGTTTCTTGGGTAGTTAAGCACTTTGGTGCTTAACTTATTGTTTCCTTTTGTACATCACATCGCTTAGTTTTATGACTCCTTTTGATGGTAAATTGCTTGAACTATTTTAAGGTACACCTGCTTTAATGAAGATTATGACGTAGCCAGTTTATGTTTTCACTATGATTGATTAACCACCTGTTTTTCTTCTGTAACTTT
>NW_007764051.1:4867-6265 GCF_000696425.1 Galeopterus variegatus
TTTTTTTTTTTGGTGGATATTGTAAATGGACTAGCTTTCTTGATATCTTTTTTCTGCATGTTCACTGGTGTACTATAGACATGCTACTGATTTTTGTGTGTTGATTTTGTACCATGAAACTTTGCTGAAATCATTTTTCAACTCTAGGAGTGTTTTTATAGAAGCTTTAGGTTGTTCAATATATAGGATCATATCATCTGCAAAAAGGGACAGCTTGATTTCATCGTTTCCAATCTGGGTTCATATATTTCCTTTTCTTCTCTAATTGCTCTGGCTAGTACTTCCAACACTATGTTGAAAGGAGTGGTGAGAGTGGGCATCCTTGTCTATGCCCTGTTTTTAAGGGAAAAGCTGAAAGCTTGATAAGGCCACTGCCAAAGGATGATTTGGGCAGTGGCCTTATCAAATATGGCTTTAATTATGTTGAGATGCTTTCCATCTATGCCTAACTTGTAGAGAGTCTTTATCACGAAAGGATGTTGAATATTGTCAAATGCTATTTCAGCATTAATAGAGATGATCATGTAGTTTTTGTCCTTGCATTTATTAACATGGTGTATTACATTTGTTGATTTGAATATGTTGAACCAACCTTGCATCCCTGTGATGAATCCCACTAGATCATGGTGCATAATTTTCTGTATGTGTTGCTGTACTCTGTTAGCTAGTATGTTATTGAGGAATTTTGCATTTATATTCACCAAGGATATTGGCCTGTAGTTTTCTATTTTTGATGCATCTTTGTCTGGATTTGGTATCAGGGTGATATTTGCCTCATAGAATGAGTTTGGGAGAATGGCCTCTGTTTCAATCTTTTGGAAAAGTTTGTAGAGAATTGCTATCAGTTCCTCTTTGAAGGTTTGGCAGAACTCTGCAGTAAACCTGCATGGTCCTTGGCTGTTCTTTGTTGGGAACCTTCTGATAACAGCTTCAATCTCTTTTATTGTTATTGGTCTGTTCAAATTCTCTATATCTTCTTTACTCAGTTTTGGTAGCTTGTATGCATCCAGAAATTTATCCATTTCCTCCAGATATTAGATTTGTTGGCATATAGATGTTTATAGTAGTCTCTAATGATTCTTTGTATTTCTGAGGTGTCAGTTGTAATATCACCTTTTTCATTTCTAACTTTTGTTATTTGGGTCTTCTCTCTTCTTCTCCTGGTTAGCCTTGCTAAAGGTTTATTGATTTTATTAATCTTTTCAGAGAACCAACTTTCTGTTTCATTGATCTTTTGTATTGTTTTTTGTATTTCTATTTCATTTAGTTCTGCTCTGATCTTAATTATTTCTTTCCATCTACTAAATTTAAGTTTGGATTGTTCTTGTTTTTCTATATCTTTAAGGTGAAGTGTTAGGTTATTTATTTGCCATCTTTCCATTCTTCTGAAGGAAACAT
>NW_007764052.1:0-371 GCF_000696425.1 Galeopterus variegatus
GGCACACCTCTGCCTCCCTCCACCTCCCCTTTGCTTCCTCTTCATGTTCAGGGAGTTGATACTGGAACTTGGCTGATGCAAGAGTTTGAGTCACTGTCCCTTGATGCTGTGGGATCCATAAACTTTTAATTGGCTGTAACTGGAATTACTCCCTTCCTCACCGTGACTTCGTTCTCTAATGGGCTCTCGGGGGCCTCCAACTCCCACTAATCAACCAAGGCTGAGCTGCTGCAGAGAATCCCAAACTGGCACCTGGGGACCCCAGATTCTTCTGCTATGACTCTGCTTCTTCAAGTTTCTTTTCTAATCTGTTAAAACAACTTTGGATTAGGCCTGGAAGGATAAGATTCCTTTGGGCATTGCTTTCACAG
>NW_007764052.1:5923-6265 GCF_000696425.1 Galeopterus variegatus
ACACAAAGGAATGGAATCATGATGTCAAAGAGACACCTATACTCCCATGTTTATTGCAGCATTATTTACAATAGCCAAGAGTTGGAATCAACATAAATGCACATCATCGAATGAGTGGATAAGGAAAATGCAATATATTTTTAAAATGGAATGCTACCCTGTCATAAAAAGAATGAAATACTGCCATTTGCAGCAACATGGATGAACTTAAAAAAAATATGTTAAGTGAAATAAGCCAGGCACAGAAAGAGAAATACCACATGTCCTCACTTATTATATAGGAGCTAATGAATAATTAACTACATAAATAAATTTAAAAAATATACAACAATCACAATAATA
>NW_007764053.1:0-343 GCF_000696425.1 Galeopterus variegatus
GAATTAAAAAAATAAAAGTCTGGGATCTGTGAACATTTGCCCTGCTGCTACTAGACATATCTAAATAAATTTCTAAATTAACTTCCTACTTACTTCAGATAGATTTCCAAAATGTAAAATTCAGACTCTTGCAACTTAATTACTTCACAGCGATTTTGTATAGAGAAAACAGTCACATACCCTTAAGTACATGGCAGGCTAATTTTGTTTGAGACAATATTTGCCCTAATTTCTCCACCTCTATCCATACTACCTGATTTTGTAATTTCCTCTCTTTTTACACTACGTTTAGTTGGAGCCACACTCCTTACTAATACCCTTCTCTCCAAGTTTAGACCTGTCT
>NW_007764053.1:5811-6265 GCF_000696425.1 Galeopterus variegatus
GCCCACAACATTTCAAGCTCTGCTGTCCAGGCTCACACCTCTGTACAGATTCCCCACTACCTGTGTATGAACTACATCACACATATGTTCTGCGGCTTCTGCTCTTGCCAGTCACAGGAAGGCAGCAACTGTATGTAGGTGTGACCCTAATTTATAAGGTGAGCATTTTAAAACATGTTAAAAGTTATTTTTAAAGATAACTCTGTACATTTATAGGTTCTGGCACATAGGGTTCAATTAACTGTTAAGGAACCCTGAAAGAAACAGAACTTCTGCCACTATATTCCTTACTCCTCTCTATAACCAGAAAATTCCACTGTTCACTGAGCACAACTATTAAAATTAGTGAATCTTGTTAGAAGAATCTAGAATTCTTACAGTGAAAGAGATTTTAGAAAACACCTACTCCGATTTTGTTTACAGAGAAGTTCAGCAAATTTGCCCAGGTCACAAC
>NW_007764054.1:0-545 GCF_000696425.1 Galeopterus variegatus
GTGCGGGGTGGGGGGGAGACGGGAGCAGCCGCCTGGTGACTAGAGGCGGACTGAGCATGCTCTAAGCGGCTGGCAACGGTATAGACGCTTTCTCTACCGCTCAGGGCAATCCACTTCGGATTTTAGTTTTGACCAAAAGAGAAAGCCAAATGACTGGTAGATGTATTGTTCCAGATCTGTCGTGCCAGGCTTTAGCCGAAGTATTTTGGCGCCTAAACTAGGAGCCAGGTGTGCGGTAGCTCTGTTTAGATACCACAGAGAGTTGTGCAACCTGTGGGAGAGGAAAGCATGCAAAAAGAGAAGAGCTTGGCAGAATGCAGAGACTCGAAGATCCTCACTGAGAGCTTGGAGGGAAAGTTGGGCCATTTTTCAACTGAGGCCTTTTTTTTTCTTTTTGCGGGGCGGGACAGTGTTGGAGGTTAGGCTCACCAAACAAATCACTCCAAGGGAAGAATAAAATTTGCACCATACTAGGAGGGGTATAAAAAAATAGCACAAGACACTGAAAATAGGAAAGAATTGAAGAAAGCTCATTTGTAAATAAT
>NW_007764054.1:2138-2940 GCF_000696425.1 Galeopterus variegatus
CGTACTCATTCATCACTTTCATTTCCTTTCAAAGAAGAGGAAAAAGAAAAACGACCATATAGTTCCTGAACTTTGACACTATTCTACCTTTTTATTCTCTTTGATTTTTCTCTTTGTCCAGTTTTTTACAGTCCCATATTCTGGGCCTATTTAACCCATAGCCAACCCCCCAACAGTCACTATTGATAGCATTATATCGTAACCTTAGCAAGTTTTCTTTTTTAAGTCTTGTTTTTCCAACAGTTAAAACTATGGATCCAATTTACCTACTGTCCCAGAGTTAATATTTGGGGACTAATTTCTAAATTGTCTTGTTGCTATCTGTAGGCATGCTATGTATTTAAATAGTTGGCTGAATTAGAATGGAATCTGAAAGAAGAATTAAGTAGACATAAATTCAATTTATCTTATAACTTATAGTTTAATATTTTTCAGAAGTTGAAGGAAAAAATGCAACTTAGAGAAAAAGCAAGCCATATCATCAGAACTTGGATTGCTTTGGTAAATTTTTGTTTTGCTTTCTACTTATAAGGTGAAATAACAATGGAAGGAACAAAGAATAGCAATTTCCTTAATATTCTAGCAACTGATGTTCCACAAGTAAGTAAATTAGTGAATACATACATAACATATAAACTAATAAAGCCCAAATGTCTTGCACTATATACCCACAGCCTCATATTTCAGGCTCTTTAATGTTTCTTCATTCATTAGTCACGTCATATAGTCTCAAATTATTCTGTCTTTTCTCATTTCCTCCCCTCTTTTCCATATGAAACTTGTCTAAGCCTTTTTTTTTTTT
>NW_007764054.1:6051-6265 GCF_000696425.1 Galeopterus variegatus
TGCATTCACATAATACCTTGTAGGTCACAAGAGAGTTTCACACAAAATGCTCTCAACTGCATGCTTCTCAGTAAGCTGAGTTTTCAGCTGATAAAAACTCATGTCTTTGCTTAAAGTTAAGGCCTCATAGCTGTTCTGTTATTCCATTCATCTATTGCTTTTTGGCTTTCCATTTGCCGGGAACTTTTGTTCTTTTTTGCCATATAATGCAGGT
>NW_007764055.1:0-421 GCF_000696425.1 Galeopterus variegatus
GAAAACAGCCCTAAAAGTATAGAATGCCTATTAGCCTATATCCACATATTCAACTAATGTTACTGATACATTCAAACTTAACAAAATCAGATGGACACAGAGCAAAAACCCCTTTCTCTAAGCACAATCCAATACATCACTAACCTTGGGGAAACAAGATGTAGAGTACAGCAGGCCATGGAAAATAAAATATCCCATTGGAGTTGTTGTCTAATATGGAAGATTGCCCATTGCTGGGAAGATTAGCTAGATTCATAAGTGAGTGGCAGAGCTGAATGCCAAGTTGAGCTGATTATGATCACATGTAGATATTTCATCTATTTGGAGAAAAGTGGTTGGAAAACTACATATGAGTGAACTCACACTTTCCAACCAATTGACTAAAGACTGAAAATAAGCTAAAAATTATCAATATTTAATT
>NW_007764055.1:5947-6265 GCF_000696425.1 Galeopterus variegatus
ATCCCAAATGTTCTTTCGATGGAATGGGGAGATTATGGAATGCAGCAAGAGACAGAGAAGGATGATGGTATGAAAGATGGGTGGCAAGCATTTTAATTGTTTTTAGGAGTAATCATTTCACAGAGCAGGTCAGAAGTCTGAGGCTTTAATTAAATAAAGTGCCAGAGAGTGTGGTAAGTACAGATGTGTGCCATATGTTAACCTCCTTTTGGAGATGAATTTCTGGGGATTTATTTGTAGTCATAAATAAGACTGATGCCTGGGTAGGTAATATACATCCTGACTTAATTACTATGAAACTTAACAAGATTCTGTAGA
>NW_007764056.1:0-351 GCF_000696425.1 Galeopterus variegatus
CCTCTACCAGAAGATGATAGAAGACATGGTAAGATATGTGTTTCTTTCAACCCATTTTTTAGATTTCTGTGAGCCACATTTAAGTAATTCAAGACTTGAGGAAATGAATCACTCATGTCTCTTTCTCTGGTTATTCCCCCTTCTCAGTGGTCCTTTTATCAGTCTTCTATTAATTGCTTACAAAATAGGCACCACACTTCTCTTAGCTTAGGTACTTGTTACTCCACTAGCACACTTGTAAAATTTAGCACGTGTGCACACACGCGCGCACACACACACACACACTAAATAAAAGAATTACTGAATATTTCCAAGATATCATAGTTCTCAGTGAGACATAACCCTTAGTCT
>NW_007764056.1:5805-6265 GCF_000696425.1 Galeopterus variegatus
GCCATGTGAAGATGGAGGCAGAGATCAAAGTGATGGATTTACAAACCAAGTATTGCCAAGGCTTGTGAGCAATCACTAGAAGCTAGGAGAGAGGAATGAAACAGATTTTTCCTCTCAGAGCACCTCAGAAGAAATCAAACCTGCCAACACCTTCGTTACCAACTCTCAGACGTCTAGCTTCCAGAACTGTGAGAATAAATTTCCGTTGTTTTGAACCCCAAGGTTTATAGTCTGTTTTTACAGATGCCTTAGGAATTAATGTATTGCTAAGCTTTTTTTTTCAAAGTCATACCCATTTGTAATCACACTAAAAATATGTTTCAGTTACTGTGTCCTATTTTCTGCCAGTTTTACAGTATGTTGATATTGCCTTCGTTTTTTCATTCTAGTAAGTATGTAAACATATCTCAAAGAGATTTTAATTTGAATTCCCCTAATGACTGATAATCTTTTCATGTAA
>NW_007764057.1:0-375 GCF_000696425.1 Galeopterus variegatus
TCTCTATGTTGGGATGTCCAAAGGTTTTAACTTTCAATTTGACCTTCCAATTTATCACCAGAAAAACAAGTTGTGCTTTGCTAACATTAACCTAACAAAACAAGGAAGAATAAAAATGAAAAACATCAAGTACCCCTAGTTTATACAATTTGGAGGCAGATGCTCAAGACTCCTGACTTACTTCCAAGCTGCCATCATATCAACATGTGGGAATTAACTACATTTTTTGTATTTGTAGTCTTTCCTTATAGTCCTTTCAATTATCTCCCTGATATCCATTTTATCATCACATTTCAACATTCCTTTGTCTACACTCATTTTGGAGTATAAAGGGTATATTCATTTGTGTGAAACATATTTGTTGACTTTGGCTTA
>NW_007764057.1:4841-6265 GCF_000696425.1 Galeopterus variegatus
TGTGCTCAGCTAGTGAGCGCACTGGCCAGTCCTATATAGGATCCCAACCCGCAGCAGGAGCTCTCCCGAGTGCGCCATGGGCTCAACCCTTTAATTCATTTTGAATTGATTTTGGTATATGGCAAAGGTACAGGTCTAGTTTCATTCTTGTTCATATGAATGTGTCATTTCCCAGCACCATTTATTTAAGATGCAGTCTTTTCCACAATGTATGTTCTTGGAGCCTTTGTCAAAGATCAGTTGGCTGTAAGTAAGTGGGGAAATTTCCGTTCTCTATTCTGTCCAATTGGTCCAAGAGTCTAGTTTTATGCCAGTACCATGCTGTTTTGGTTACTATAGCTTTGTAGTAAGTTTGAAGTCAGGTGGTGCTATGCCTCCAGCATTTTTTTTTTTTTTTTTTTTTTTTTTTTTTTTTTTTGCTCAGGACTGCTGTGGCTATTTTGTGGTCTTTTGTTGTTCTATATGAATATCAGGATTTTTTTTTCTAATTCTTTGAAGAATGTCATTGATATTTTGATGAGGATTGCATTGAATCTGTAGATCACTTTGGCAGTATGGACATTTTCACAATGTTGATTCTTCTGATCCAAAAGCATGGAATGGCTTTCCACCTTTTTGTTTCTTGTTTAATTTCTTTCGGTAGTGATTTGTTGTTCTCTTTGCAGAGATCTTTCACCTCCTTTGTTAAATCGATTCATAGATATTTTATTTTTTTGGTGACTATTGCAAGCAGGTTTACTTTCTTGATGTCTTTTCTGCTAGTTAGTTTCAGAAGAATAAAAATGCTAGTGATTTTTGAATGTTGAATTTCTATCCTGCAATGTTACTGAAATTGTTAATCAGCTCTAAGAGTTTTTTTGGTAGAGTCTTTAGGTATATATATATATATGATAATGTCAACTGAAAACAGGAACAGTTTGACTTTTTCTTTTCCAAGCTGAATGCCCTTTATTTCTTTCTCTTGCCTTATTGTTCATAGTAAGCTGAATGCCCTTTATTTCTTTCTCTTGCCTTATTGTTCATAGTATTTCCAGTACTATGTTAAATAGTAGTGGTGAGACTGGGCATCTGTGTCTTGTTCCTGTTCTTATTGATGATATTGCAGGAGGATTTGTCACATATGACTTTTATTGTGTTGAGATACTTTCCTTCTAAACTTAATTTGCTGAGAGGCTTTATCATGAAGGAATGTTGAATTTTCTCAATTTTTTTTGTGTGCCTGTATCTATTGAGACAGTCATATGGTTTTTGTCCTTGATTTTGTAGATGTGGTGAATTGTGTATGTTGAACATTTATTGAACTGTGTATGTCGAACCATTGCTGTAGATTGGATGCCCCCCTCCCAACCTCACTGAGGCTTAATACTCACTGTAACTATTGAGGGTGGGAAATTCTATTATGATAATTGAAAGGTGGAGCCTTG
>NW_007764058.1:0-781 GCF_000696425.1 Galeopterus variegatus
ACTGATAAATTTTTAAAAGACACAGCTTTCTTAAACTAAAAGTATTAAGCTAGTCTTCTTTGACAAAGATTTACCTTAATTATGTGAACTTGGATTCTTAAAACATTATGAGATAGTTTCTACTAAGAGATTTTTTTTTGTAATTCTAGCATATTTAAAGTATTAAAAACTCATTTTCCTTATTTGGGGAAATTTTAGGAATAATTGACTTACATAAGTATTTATTTATTTCTACAAGTTAGTACAGAGCTCCTTTAATAGACAATATCGTTCAACTAATATCTTCCAGAGATTGGGAAACATTACACACTCACAATAGGTAAAGGCTTTTCTAAATTGTAGACACAGATACCAAGAGAGCTCATAGTTTCAATTCTACAGTTTCAGCCCCAGGTCCAGAGTAAACACAGAAAACAAAAACTCACTGAAGAAAAAAAAAGAAGAAAAGAAAGAAAGAAATTCAAAGAGCTGTCCTGCTTCCCGGAGAGGAGCACCAAATTCTTGATTGATTTGAGCTCAAAATGGACAAACAGGCAAATAAAAAGGACTACAAACAGGGTTTTCTGTCATCTTTCACCCAGCAGAGAATAGATTTCTGTAATCCATTTACAGAAATCACCATATGGTCAGACCGTAAAATCAAATTTCCAACCTTTGCTGCCACCAGGGGGGGATAATTTAACAGCAGTGCACAAAGTAGAAACAAAGACAAAACACAAATCAATAGAAAGTAGATATCATCAAAGTAAAGTTCTTTTTTTTTTTTTTTTTTTTTTTTTGT
>NW_007764058.1:5049-6265 GCF_000696425.1 Galeopterus variegatus
AAAAAAAAAACGTTGCTCTACTCAAAAATAGAGAAGGGATTTGAATAGACATTTCTATAGAAAAGCTAATAAGGACATGAAAAGATGTTCAGCATCACTAGTCATTAGAGAACCTGCAAATCAAAATTATAATGAGACATTACTTCATACCCACTAGGATGGCTGTTATCCAAAAGAAAAAATAAAATATAAAGTGTTGGCAAGGATGTAGAGAAATTGGAAGTCTTCTGCATTGCTGGAGAGAATGTAAAATGGCGTTGCCAGTGTGAAAAACAGTTTGGTGGTTTCTCAAAAAGACAAACAATTCCACTTCTAGGTATATATCCAGAAGAGTTGAAAGCAGGGTCTATGTAGTACACCAAAGTTCATAGCAGCCTTATTCTCAATAAGCCAAAAGTAGAAGCAGACCAGATGTCCATTGATAGGTAAATGGATAAAGAAAATGTGTCATATGCATACAATGAAATATTATTTAGCCATAAGAAGAAATGAAGTTCTGATACATGCTACCACATAGATGAACTTTGGAAACATTATGCTGAGTGAAATAAGCCAGACACAAAAAGACAAATATTGTATGATTTCACTTACATGAGGT
The DNA here is from genome assembly GCF_000696425.1 of Galeopterus variegatus. NCBI lineage: Eukaryota > Metazoa > Chordata > Mammalia > Dermoptera > Cynocephalidae > Galeopterus > Galeopterus variegatus. Next base: position 5,648 of record NW_007764058.1, read on the forward strand.
ATGCAGAATAGTCAAATTCATATAGACAGAAAATAGGATAGAGGTTAACAGGTGCTGGGTGAAGGGGGAAATGTGGAGTTTTTGTTATGGATACAGAGTTTCTTTTTGGGATGGTGAAAAATTCTGGAAATGAATGTTGGTGATGTTTGCACATTATGAATGTACTTAATGCCATTGAGTTGTACACTTAAAAATGGTTAAAGTGTTAAAATTTATGTATATTTTACCACAAGAAAAAATTTTAATTATAATTAGTAATCCATGTTTCCTAATTTTATCTTATTTATTACTTAAGTACGTAATGATTATCCATTAATTAACTCAATATCAGTCCAAATTTAAGTTACCTAAAGATCAAGGAAACTGACACACTAAAAATGTAAGTACTGTTGAAATACAGTTTGTCAGAATAACAATTCAATTTGTTCAAATGAAAGTATATTTTTCACTATTCTAAGCATTATGTAGGAGTAATGTTAGCTTATTTAATCAGTAAGCCTGTATATATTTAGGGAAAACAACCCAAGAATAAGATGTATACTTGCATTATATTTAAAACTGATAAATTTTTAAAAGACACAGCTTTCTTAAACTAAAAGTATTAAGCTAGTCTTCTTT
>NW_007764059.1:0-6265 GCF_000696425.1 Galeopterus variegatus
GGGACACACCTGGGTGGGAGGGGGGAGAGGGAGGGAGGTTTCAGTGATGGGACACAATAACTAACTACATTGTATATGGACAAAATAAAAAATAAATAAATAAAATAAAAAAATTAAAAAAAATAATTTTTTTTCCTTTAAAAAAAAAAAGGCTCTAAAAAGGAAGTTGATAAAATCAACACTGATGTAAAACTCTTCTTAAATAGAAAACACGTGTTAACTCCATGGTCTAAACAGTAATTAACAGAAAAAATAATTGTTCATCATCTACTCAGTGGAGTGCGTCCTAATCTACTGAGGTTCACAGCATTCTAGCTTATACAACAAGTCAAACAATAATTAGAAAAATTAAGGGGACACTACCTCCACTTAAAAATTACATGACTATAGAGACCTCAAGTAAATCAACAGGAATATAAGCTGGTATAAACATACAGTAAATTGGTTTAAAATTAATATATTTCTGTAGAATAATAGCCAGTTTGAAACTAAAATTTAAAAATGGATTTCCCACAGTATTAAAATAAGAAATAAAATACCATAGTAAAATATATGTTGAAATTTCAGAAGAAAGCTATAATATTTTTCTAAAATCATAAAATACAGAAAATAGAGATATTCACCTCATTTCTGAAAGAAAGAACACAGAGAAAAACACATACACACACAGAGCTATGAAAATTCTGGCACTGGGGATTTTTTTTTAAAGTCCTGAAGAGTAAATAAATATGATGAGTTAGATGAAATGACTAGTCCTGCCACTGTTTTTAGTTTTGCTGTTCTAAATTAATCTGTAATGATACATGCTAATAATATTGATTTGATCATCACATTCTGTATACAAATACTGATAATCAACTTTGTACTCTGTTAAATGTATAAATAAAAATTTTATAAGAAATTATGATAGGTTGAATAGAGGGCCTAGCCCCACTACACGCTAAAATATATTTTATAGCCCTAGTAGCAAAATAAGTATAACATGTATACCAAAATAGACCAAAAAAAAAAAAAAAAAAAAGAAAGAAAGAAAACATCTGCAAATATGTACACTAGTAAAAATACATATTATATATATCATTGGACAAAGATAGGATTATTAAAATGGCTTAAAACTATACATAGTTGTACAAAACTCAAATGTATGTAATTATTTGCTAGAAAAATGAATAGGAAAAATATTAATAGACAAATGTTCATATAACATGAAAAATCAAATAAACATGCAAATACAAATAAGCATGAAAACTATATTAAACATTTAAATATAAAACCAAAATTATCAAGTTAAAATTAAAAACTAAAGTTGAATATGTATTTACCTTCTAATTAAATAGTCTTATCAACTTAAAGGAAAAAAATCACAAGTAGCTGTAGAATGTCTTACAGTTATTGTGTATGGTATATAGACATTTATACATATATACACATATATGATTTCTACAAATAATAGCACTTTACCTTTGAAAAATTTAAAGAGACATGTACTTCTATGAAAGGAGAAAAACATTCCAAAAAGACTTCAAAATTTGTCTATTTTTTCTACAAATAGAAATCATGGTCCTTGGAGAAGTATCTGATACAAAGTCTGGCATAGGGAAAATACATAATAAACCTGTAACATCTCTGGTAACATAAAGCATAGAAGTGTTCAAAACATGTTGGAGACATTTCAAAAGGACATAAAAGTCAACTTGAAAATGTTGCCATGGTGAAATAGGGGAGATTTGAATAACTAAACGAATAGTGTCAGTAATTAGATATTTAATAAAAGACTAGAATTATATGTCCATACCTATACACAAATACAAATACGAGGGTACTTCAAAAAGTTCATGGGAAAATGGAATTAGAAGATAATACACATATTTTGATGAACTTTTTGAAGAACGCTTGTAGGTATGTAGAAGGGAAGGTAGGTAGATACACTGAGGATACAGATAGATTAAATACAGAGAGAGTAGTAGAGGATAGGTCCGTAAATAGTGGTAAGAAGGGAAGGTAATTAATTACAATCAAACTTTTGCACTGTTTTGCAATCATCATCATAATATCTGATCTAGGCAAGGTTGATGAAAGGATGCTAAAATCATTTTGTTTTAGTTCAATGGGTAACAAACTATCAACATGGTTTCAAAATTTAAATAGATTATATATTAATCACAAAGGTTACATCACACCTTTTCCATAGGGTGATCTGAATGTTATTGAAGCAAGTCTCACTTTAATCAAATGATCAAAGTTAGTATCATCAATAATGGAAAAAAATTGACATCTTGTGCCTCTTGATGTGGCACACTGAGAAAGGCAATATATCACTCGTAATATTTCTGTGCAGAATGCATAATCTGAAAATTGTCATGAAGATATAATTAATCAAACTCAAATTGAGGGACAGGAACCCAATTTTTAAAAGATATTAATGTCTTGAAAGACAAGGAAAGGATGGAGAACAGCTTCAGATTAAGTGAGACTGAAAAGTTATCATAATTTAATGCAATGTTGCATGATACTTTTGCTCCTGAATCAGGAAAAGAAGTTTTAGAAATGGCATTATGATGATAAATGGTGAATTTGAATATGTACTGTTTATTAGATAATACTGTTGTATGGATGTTAAATCTACTAAATTTAAAAATATTCTGTGATTATGTTTGTGAATATTCCTGTTATTAGAACAGACCTGCTGAAATAGATTAACAATCATGACATCTGCAACTTAATTTCATATGATGTAGCAAATATCCATACATGCACAAACACACACACTAACATAAAGAAAAAAACATATTATATGAATGTAAATGTGAATATATAAATTTATAATATATAAAATTATATTATATTTATAATATATTTATTAAAAATTATAATATATTTATGTATAAATATATAATATATAAAATATTTTATGCATAGCATATAAGATACATTATATAATTATATAGTGCATTCTATATTTTAATATTAATACATATTTAGGGTAATAAATAATATCATATATCACATGTGGTATATGATATATTCTACCAAATATAATGTTGTGTATTTTATTTTTATTTTAATACAAATACAGAAGCTAATATAACAAAGTGATAACTAATGAATGTAGGTTGGCTTCAAGAAATTTTTCAAAATCCTGTTTAATTTGTTCTTGGACTCATAGGTCATTTAGGAGCCTATTGTTTAAACTCCAAGTGTTTCCATAGTGTCCTGAGTTTTGCTTGATATTAATTTCTAGCTTTAATCCATTATGGTCTGAAAATATACTTGGGATTAATTCAACTTTTTTTCTTTATCCAGTCATCCATCAATAAACATTTAGGTTGGTTTCAGCTCTTGGCTACTGTAAATAGAGCTGCGATGAACATGGGAGTGTATGTATCCCTTTGACATGATGATTTCCCTTGCTTTGGGTATATACGCAGAAGTGGGATTGCTGGATTGTATGGTAAAACTATCTGTAAGTGTTTGAGAAACCTCTATATCATTTTCCATAGTGGCTATACTAATTTAGAGTTGCACCAACAGTGTAGAAGAGTTACCCTTTCTCTGCACCCTCACCAGCATTTGTTATTCTATGTCTTTTTGATTATAGTGAGTCTAACCAGGCTGACTCTTGAATGTTTTTGGTTTCCATTGGCGTGATATTTGTTTTTCCATCACTTTACTGTTACTTTGTGTGCATCTTCGCAGCTGAGCTGGGTCTCTTGAACACAACTTATAGTTAGCTGTACATTTTTAATCCAATTTGTCAGTCTGTGTCTTTTGAGGAGGGAGTGTAATCTATTTGTATTTAGTGTTGTTATTGAGAGGTATTGTCCCATTCCTGTCATTTTATTGCTTTTTGTTTAGATGATTTGTTTTTTACTTTGTTCCCCTTTTGTATTTGTTGAGATTTGATTTGTGACCTAACATGATCTATTCTGGAGAATGTTCCATGTGCTGAAGAGAAGAATGTATATTCTGTAGTTGTTGGATGAAATGTTCTGTAAATATCTGCTAGGGCCAATTGGTCTAAAGTGTACTTTAAATCCTGTGTTTCTCTATTGATTTGTTGCCTGAATAATCTGTCCAATGCTGAGAGAGGGGTGTTCAAGTCCCTCAATATTATTGTCTTGGGGTCTATCTCTTTCTTTAGGTTCTAATAGTGTTTGCATTATATATATTGGGTGCATATATATATATATGATCGTTATGTCTTTGTTAGATAGATTCCTTTATGTAGAGACCTTCTTTGTCTCTTTTTATTATTTTTGGTTTAAAGGCTATTTTATCTCATATAAGAACAGTGACTCTTGCATGTTTTTGGTTTCCATTGGCATGGTATATGTTTTCCATCCCTTCAATGAGAGGTATTGTCTCATTCCTGCCATTTTATTGCTTTTTGTTTAGATGATATATTTTTCCTTTCTTCCCTTTTTGTTACTCTTCTTTGATGTTCATTAGTTTTTTGAGGTGATAAAATTTTGTTTCTTTTTTCTTTCTCATTTGAATTTGTGTTTTGCCAGTGGGTTTTGTTCTCCCTTTTGTGTTCATGGTAGTGATTACTGTTTTTCAGATTCTAGATGCATGACTCCTTTGAGAATTTCTAGCAGAGGAGGCTATGCATTGATGAACTCTCGCTGTTTCTGTTTGTTTTGGAAATGCAATATTTCTCCCACAGTTCTGAAGGATAGCCTTGCTGGGTATAGTATTCTTGGCTGGCAGGTATTTTTTTTTTTTCTTCTTGTATTTGAATACATCATCCCATTTTTTTCTCACCTGTAGAGTATCAATTGTGAAGTCTGCTGTTTTAAATGACATGGCACTTTTCTCTTACAACTTTTAGGATTCTAGTTTTGTCTTTGTGCTTTTCCATTTAGACTATAATGTGACTCAGAGAGCATCATTTTTAATAAATCTGTTTGGGGATCTTTCAGCTTCCTTAATCTGATGGCCTTTATCTCTTCCTATATCTGGGAACTTCTGTTATTTTTTCATTGGATAGATTTTCAGTGTTTTTGCCTTTCTCCTCTCTTTCTGGAACACCCACGATTTGGATGTTTGTGTTCTTAAGGTTGTCTGCTAGCTCTCTTAGATTTTCTTCATTTTTTAAAATTCTATTCATTTTTCCTTTTTTTTTTTTTTTTTCTTTCTGGGTTATTTTGTTAAGACCATCTTCAATATCAGTAATTATTTTTTTCTATTTGTTCTAATCTGTGCTTAAGCTCTCAGTTGTATTTTTTATTTCCTTGCATGAATCTTTCAGTTCCATGAGTTCTGCGACATTCTTTTTAAGGTATTAATCTCTTTGTAAATTTCTCATTCATATCCTGGATATTTTTCTTATCTCATATGTTGTCTAACTGAATCTTCTTTTATCTCATTGAGTTTCCTTAAGATTGTGACTCAGATTTCCTTTCCAGTCATTTCAAGGGTTTCCTGTCCAGTAGGGTCTGGTACTTGAGAATTACTATATTCCTTTGATAGTGTCATATTTTCTTGTTTTTTTCTTATTTCTAGTATGTCTATGTTGATTTCTGGTCATCTAGTAAATCAGTTGCTACTTCTATTATTCTGGAGTTGACTTTGAATGGAAAGACTTCCTCCTTTTTTTCTATGCTACTCTAGTGACTCTTCTTGTGTCACTGCAGGGGAATATGCAGCAGGCCACCTGCATGGTGGTTGTGGCTGCTACTGGGGTAACTAACTGTCTTTCAGCAATAGAAGCTGTGGTGGTGACTATTGAGGACCAACTCATCATAAGTGGTACAGGGCCTCCTAGTCACAGAGGGTTGGTGGTGCTGTGTCTTGCCTTGTTCACAGGCAGATGGGGGGCTTACTGGGGCTTTTTCCCTTTTTGTGTCTCTCCAGTCATGGTGAGAGAGTGGCACACTGGGGCCTGCCTTGTTGTCAGGCAGGAGGCAGCCTTCCTGGGAGCTTTTACCCTGCCTTTGCATTCACAACCATGCCCCAAATAATTTTTGAAAGGGTAGGAAAAGAAAGGAAAGAGTTAGTATCGTAGGTGGAACTATGATGCTAATTTCAGCTTTTATAAGTTTTTATTTTTGTAACTTTTTTTTATTAAGTTTCCTGGAATATTAATGGATTATTTATTAAAATAGTTTCATAAATAATAAAAAAAAATTATCTTTTCTTTTAGTGTCTGAGAGCTCTATTCAAGTTTCAAGAAAAATAAAAAAATAATATTGTCGGGTCCTCCGCTGGCGGCCGACCCGTACAGCCCTAGCCTCGTTCCTTCTGGTGAGCGAGCGAATGGCCC
>NW_007764060.1:0-240 GCF_000696425.1 Galeopterus variegatus
AGACATGATTTAAATACAAAGACACAAAGAGTAAAATTTTAAAAAATGGAAATGTACTACACTGACAGTAAGTATAAAAAGCCTAAGTCAAGATATTAATACTAGCAAAAAGAAACTTCAAGACAAAATATATCAACAGGGAAAAAAAAGAGAGCCCTTTCATAATAACAGAAGGATTATATGTGAGGAAGATGTAACAATTATAATTATGTCTGTGCCTAAACACAGAGCCACAAAGTA
>NW_007764060.1:5977-6265 GCF_000696425.1 Galeopterus variegatus
ACTGTCCTCTCAAATTTCATTCCAATCAAGAAACAAAAGTTCCTTTTTGCCATGACATCAAGAGGACCGGAGACAAACTTGCACTCAGCATGGAGTATCCTAAGTTCTGCCAAGCTGCTGAGTCTACACGCCAACTTTATCTTTTATTCCCACATTTCCCACAAGCTAAGTTTTACTTATTTATACTTTTCTATTTTAATTCATGGACCCCACAAAGGTCAGAAATGCAATGTAAGACAAAGTAAAGAACATAAAGAAACAACTCACCTTAGACTTATTCATTTTTTG
>NW_007764061.1:0-241 GCF_000696425.1 Galeopterus variegatus
ATCCATATCACTATTGCTTTGTTTCATTTAATTCATTTTACTTGTTGTGGCAAAAAAAAAAAAAAGTCTTTAAAATGTGATTTTGATTAAGGCAAACTTTGTACCTTGGACAAAGTGCCTTAAAAAGGGCCCTCATGGGGGCCGGCCCGGTGGCGCATTGCTATAGTGCACCGCTTGGGGGTGCGGTGGCGCTCCCGCCAAGGGTTTGGATCCCACATACAGACCGGTTCCTGCTCACTGG
>NW_007764061.1:5948-6264 GCF_000696425.1 Galeopterus variegatus
GAGGGTTGCGATCCGTTGCCGGACACGGAAAAAAAAAAGACAAAAAGACAAAAAAAAAAAAGAAATATGATAGGCAGAAAGCAAGAGCGAAGGAAACAACTCAGGTGATGAGCACATTTGTCATGAAGGTATTTTTTTTTTGTCATGAAGGTATTTGCCTAAATTAAGTGGATCTGAGCAGACTCAGAAACACTTAAAAATAATCACAAACAGTAGGTACTGTGAAAGAGAGATTTTCCTTAGAAATCAGAGCTCTTCTACATTTCTTCATGCATGTAGCTGCTTCTGGTCACATGGTGAATGACTTGCTAGAGCC
>NW_007764062.1:0-534 GCF_000696425.1 Galeopterus variegatus
AGTACTTTTGTATGTTTTACAAGTATTTGTATGGAAGGATTTCATAAATACTTCTAAATACTTATGTTCATTTTAAATCTCGTAGTGAAACTTGAATGTTCAGAATTCTCCAAATTATTGGATGCTGCCCTTTGACATTTCTTTCCCATAGTGTACCACTAGAACTAATATTCATGAGACACAATCTTTTATAAATGCTGACTTAAGGAAAAATCTTCATGCTTCTTTGCAAATGAATGGCTTTTCTTGTATTGGCCTTAGTACTGGCATCTTGTCACCACAAATCCTTCAGAGACAACAGCAAACCTTGTATACGATTACGACTGGAAGATTTTTGGAAAGATTCATAAAATCAGTACAAGATTTGAGTTGGCACAACTAAACTGTAGTTAGATGTTATAGAGTAAAAAACAACAACAACAAAATAACTCAGTGTGTGTGTGTGTGTGTGCCTGCATGTGTGTGTGTGTGCGTGCATGTGTGTGTATAGGTGTGCCATATTCCAAGGTTATAAGGATGGATGTCACTCTTTTA
>NW_007764062.1:4944-6264 GCF_000696425.1 Galeopterus variegatus
ACTCAAAGTGCTCTGTAGGCTCAGAAAAAAAACAGAATGACATGTAGATTTTTATACTGTTTTTATATGAAAAATATTGGCATTGTCTATATTCATTCCATTATAATTGTCTATATTATTTTCACATGTAAATGCTTATCAAGTGCCATAGGACTGCCAAGATTTACTTGGACAATTTACTCGGTAAGGAGCAGCGAGCACTGATAATGACACAGGCATTGTTCTTGTGGTGGGCCAGAGATGAAAGACTCAGATCAGGCCTGAGGAGCCTCAGAGTCTAGTACACAAGACAGGCAAGTCTGCTTCAATCGTGTTGAATTCAGTTCTCTGAGATCACGTAGGAGGAAGACCTAAGCCAGTGGGTGGGAGGAAAGGTATTCAAAAAGAAGTACCAAAAGTTGAATCTGAATACTTAAATAAACATACACACAGATACTAGGGTATGTATAAACGTACAAACATACAGATATATGTATACTCTAACAGTATTGGGTTCCAGAACCAGGGTCTCTCAGAGAACATTGTAGACTATTTGAAACCACAATCTCTAAGTAATGGGAAGGTTTGTAAAATAATCACAGTAAAATGTTCTTTGTTTTGAATATCTACAGGCATTGATTTGTTAGATGTTTTCCTTTTCAAGGAGAGAATTACTCAGAAATTATAAAATTCAAAATCATATTGCTTAATAAGTACCTTGAACTATGATTATTGAGGATCAAAATTACAAGAAAAAATATTTCAATAGAGATAGAATAAAATTGTGTTCCATTTGGGCAGATGTTTTACCAAATAAATATAAAATAATGATGGTAGAAACCATGTAACATTTATTGCTCACAACATCCCTGAGTTGAATGATATTATTATTGCCATTTTACAGATGTGGAAACTGAGGCACAAAGAAGTTAATAAACTGGCCTGTTTAACCCACTAGAAGATTTAAGGACAACACTGAGAATATATCTTCGCATAATAGGTAAGGTAAAGAAGGAATAAATAAAACATTAGTGGATGGAAAACAAATCTTAATATTAATAACTTAATCAAAATATCAGAATACAAAAAAAGTCCCTAAACAAACTGTGTAAAAACTATTAGATTAATCTTCATAGCTCATAATGAAGGGACCAAAATGTACAATGCAACATATGAATGTAACATGGAATCCTGGCTGGAACCATGTTGAAACAGATTTTGCTTTATCTGCTTTGTTTTTTAGTTCAAGGTACAGGTTGTTACTATAATCTACATCACCTCATAAGGTTTGGACTTTTTAGCATTAACATAATAGATTTAATAATTTAATAGAGTAAAGGG
>NW_007764063.1:0-565 GCF_000696425.1 Galeopterus variegatus
GGTCCACTGGTTCAACACTATTGTCTGGCTAGGATGCTGCTGGGGCTGCCAATTTGGCACGGCTGTCTCAGAGTCTGGTTGCCCACTGGTGTCTTGGGTGCGCTGTCACCTTGGGTCTTGGGCCTCTCCAGGGAGGTGCCTCTCTGGTCAGCGTGCACTTGGCCAGGCTGGGGATGGAGTCGGGTGGCAGTGGCAAGGCCTATCTGCTGGGTCGCATGCTGGCAGTGCAGGTCACATGCTCTGCACATATCTTGGGCCACTCCAGCTGGACACCTGTCTATCTCAATAGATGTTGATGAAGCATTTGACAAAATTCAACATCCCTCCATGATAAAGACTCTCAACAAATCATTATAGAAGGACAGTATCTCAATATAATAAAATCCATCGGTCACAAGCCCACCACCAGTATCATTGTGAATGGGGAAAAACTGAGGCTTTTCTCTTAAGAGCAGGAACAAGACAAGGAGCCCACTCTCACCACTTCTATTTAACATAGTACTAGAGGTACTAACCAGAGAAATCAGGCAAGAGAAAGAAATAAAGGGAATCCAGATTAGAAAAG
>NW_007764063.1:5495-6264 GCF_000696425.1 Galeopterus variegatus
CACTGCTAACATCATCCTGAATGGGGAAAAGCTGAAAGTTTTTCCTTTAAGAACAGGAACAAGAGAAGGATGCCCACTCTCACAACTCCTATTTAATGTAGTATTGCAAGTATTAGCTAGAGCAATCAGACAGGAGGAAGAAATAAAGGGCATCAAAATTGGAAAAGGCAAAGCCAAATTGTCACTGTTCACAGATGACATGATCATATATTTAGAAGAAATAACTTATACCAAAAAACCTCCCAGAACTCTTAAACAAATTTAGTAAAGTTGCAGGATACACAATCAATCCACAAAAATCAGTAGTGTTCTTATACACCAACAATGAACAAGCAGAAAAAGAAAGCAAGAAAGCAAGCCCATTTACAATAGCCACCAAAAGAATAAAATACCTGGGAATAAATTTGACCAAAGAAGTAAAAGATCTCTAACATGAGACTACAAAGAAATTAAAGAGGGAGGAGACCCGAAAAAAGGAAAGACGTTTCATGTTCATCAATTGGAAGTATTAAAATTGTAAAAATGTCCATACTGCCCAAAGAGATAATGACATTCTTCACAGAAATAGAAAAAAAATCCTAAAATTCCTATGGAGCAACAAAAGACCCCAATAACCAAAGCAATCCTGAGCAATAAATAAGTAAATAAGTCTGGAGGCATTATACTACTGACTTTGAACTATACTACAAAGCTATAGAAACCAAAACAGCATGGTACTGATATTAAAATAGACACATGGACCAATGGAACAGAATATTATATTACATTC
>NW_007764064.1:0-851 GCF_000696425.1 Galeopterus variegatus
CTGATTGGCTCAGTTGGCTAGAGCATGGTTTTGATAACACCACGGCCAAGGGTTCAGATGCCCTTACCAGCCAGCTGGAAAAAAAAAAAGTAAAATTCATCAAAACTTATGCACACACACACAGACTGTTCATTGAGGGAAATGTAAACAAATGTAAAGATGCAGTATTAAATCATAACTGTGTAAAATTAACTGTAGTACACACTGCGCTACTGTAATAATTTCATAGCTGCCTCCTGTTGCTCTTGCAGTGAGCTCAAGTGCTGCAAGTATCCACTTAAAATGCTATGTGAAGCTAATCATCTCTCTGTGAGCAGCTCGCCTCTCCAGTAAATTATGTATCACAGTAACAAGTGATTGCTCATGGTTCTCGTGTATTTTTCATTGTGTTTCATGCAATACCATAAACCTCGAATAACAACATGGGACCCATGTCACTAACAATGCTGGAAGTGCTCCTAAGCAGCAAAGTCATGAGATTACAAGAAAAAGTTGAATTGCTTGATATATACTATAGATTTAGGCCTGCAGCTGTGGCGACCTGCCATTTCAAGTTAAATGAATCTAGAGTGAGGACCACTGCAAAAAAAAAGAAAAAAAAAAAAAAAGGAAAAGAAATTCATGAAGCCATCACTGCAGCTACACCAGCAGACGTGAAAACCTTGCACATTTGGAAATATACCTTTTTAAAAATCTCATGTTGAAAATGCAGCTTTTATATGGGTCCAGGATTGCTTTAAGGAAGGCATACTCTAATATGATTTGAGAAAAAGCAAAGTTGTTACATAACGACTTAAAACAAAAGGAAGGTGAAGCATTGTAAGCTGGAGAATTTAATGCCAGCAAAGAGT
>NW_007764064.1:5578-6264 GCF_000696425.1 Galeopterus variegatus
GCTTGTGTTCATGTACCCTTGTTTTACTTAATAATAGCCCCAAAGCACAAGAGTACTGATGTTGCCAATTTGGAAATGCCAAAGAGAAGCCATAAGTGCTTCCTTTAAGTGAAAAGGTGAAAGTTGGAATTTAAAGTCTGATTAACAATAGACAATCTACCTGGCCATCCTGAATTTTGTATGCTATGAAAATGAAAATTTTGAGGTTGTATTTTCACTTCCAAATACAACCTCACTGCTTCAGCCCTTTAGGGCATCATTAGATTTGTCAAAGCCACATATGCCACCTGGTATTTGGTCATATTTGATCAGCAATTGATGCAAACCCTAATCTGGACATAATGCAGTGTTGAAAATCATTCTTATTGGTGACATAATAACATTCAAAGCTGCCATATATGAATTAAAACCAGAAAGTGTAAATGCCTACTGGAAGAACTTATGGAGTAAAGTTGTGAATAATATTAAAGCTTCCCAGGGTTCAACAGAAAGTTGGGAAAATCATTTATGCAGCAAGACAAGTTGGTGGAGAAGGATGTTCTGACATGCTTGAGAAAGAAGCAGAAGAACATGCTAAAGGCCATTGAAAAGTGTTAACAAATGAGGAATTGGAAAAACATGTTGAATCATGTACAAGGAAGAGGAAGATGAAGAAGAAACTCAAGCAAAACCAGCAATGTGGACAT
>NW_007764065.1:0-782 GCF_000696425.1 Galeopterus variegatus
TTTTTGTCTTTTTTCGTGTCCGGCAACGGATCGCAACCCTCAGTGTCGTGCCCGGACCGGAACGGGACCGGCAACGGGATCGCAAACCTCGGTGCCGCGCCCGCACCTCGCTCAGCCAATGAGCGGGAACCGGTCTGTATGTGGGATCCGAACCCTTGGTGGGAGCACCACCGCGATCCCAAACAGCGCACTGTAGCAGTGCGCCACCAGGCTGGCCCTCAGTTTTACCTTAAACATGCTAAGGAGTCACATATATCAAGTTCTACCTCCAATATTACTTAAATTTAAGAATTTTGTAAGTTTCCTGAGAGTGTTTGTTTTGGTATAAGATAAGGAAATGAGCAAGAGTTTATCTGAAACAGATATCTTGTACCAGGGAGGATAAATTAAGAAATTATAATGATAAATGTGACTCAGAGGTAACAAATTGCACTCAGTACATGTAGCATACATCTCTGTACAGACTGTGGGAACAAAGAAAACATGTAGGTTGAGTACAGGGTGGGAAAGTGTTTGCTAAAGGAAGATGAGAAATGGTGAGAATGGTGTTTTTGATATTGATGTGATGTTCAGAGAACCTGTACCTCGTTATATTGCAAATAATCCAATTACATATACTCTGTGTAGAATGTAAATTAATAGTGTAAAATTTGGACAGAATTTTGTGAGAGCTTTCTCAGATACGTACACCTTATAGCTGCCAGCTTATCTTAAGGAAATATAACAAGAATTGCAAAGATCAAATGTGGAGAATTGCAAAGATCCAAAGTGGAGAAATAAAT
>NW_007764065.1:6031-6264 GCF_000696425.1 Galeopterus variegatus
CAGTTATTTTCTCAAAGTTAAATTTGGATACTTTTTGTCCTGTTTGAAAGTTTATTGATCCTTCTTTCTATAGTGTACTATCTCCTGGTAAGTCAATTCTATGATTTCTCCCTGCTAATGTTTTTTCAGTTTTATAATTTCCACTTGAAATTTTTTTATTATGAATTTCCTTTTTCTGCTAGTATTCTCAACCTGCTCATAGAACCTGTCCCTCTTTTCCTGTAAATCCTTTA
>NW_007764066.1:0-801 GCF_000696425.1 Galeopterus variegatus
GTCAGCTGATCTAGGGCAAAGGAGTCTTTTCTTTTAGGACTTGGCATTTCTTTCTTTCTTTCTTTTCTTTTGAAGCATAATTGATTATACGTATTTTGGGGGTACGATGTTGACTACCATCACCTGTGTACAACACGTGTTGGTCAAATCAATATTATTAGCATGTGCATTATTACAAATTGTACTTATTCTTCATGTCCCTTATCAAATCTCTCCCCGTTCCCCCTTGTCCAATCTCTCCCCACCCCTGCTCCCTCCCCTCTCCCACCTCTGATAATCCTGGATTTCTTCTCTCCTTCTGAAAGAGTAATGGTGTTGGGAAAATGGAACAATTTGGTCAGGCTCCCCTTGCCTCAGAGCTGGTTCGGGGTCATTTGGTGAACATTGCGTGTGGGTGGAGTTCGTGCGCCTGCACAACAGCGCCGCTTTGGCTGGTGTTTACTGCCTCGGGTGCCCGCCATGCGCAGCCATGTTTTTTCCAGACCTGCAGCTTCCCAGGACCGTGTGGCCAGTTGCCTAGCTTATAGACCTGTGTGAAGGAGTCTGGTGACCAAGCTTGGCATGGAGGGGTCTGGTGACCCAGCCTGGCATGTGAAGGGTTTGTGACCCAGTCTGTGAATGGGCTTGAGGGGTCTGTGGGCTCCAGACCCAGCCTGAGCTCAACCATCGGCCCAGTCGGTGCAGGATTACTGGCAGGTAAAAGAGCTGCGATAACTAGTGGGGTGGCCTAGCTTTACAATTGGCATCACAAACAGGATCAAGAGATAGACAAATAGTTACTCAGTTGATTTGTTGCCTGGA
>NW_007764066.1:5719-6264 GCF_000696425.1 Galeopterus variegatus
AGGGAAGTCACGTCCGGAATCAGGAAAGCAAGTGAAATGCCCAAGTCAGTGAAGCAACTTTATCTGGACGTTTGACCCAGAGGGTTCGAATGAAAAGCATGCCCTCCCCGTCCATCCAGGAAGCAAGATAAGACGGCTCTTGGGGGCCCACTTTAAAATGCCACCAGTGCTCCTGATGTGCTGCGTGCCACTGACCGTGTGGTCACTGTCCACTGTAACACCTTTGCAAGCTGCTCACAGGTTTTGTGTTAGCTCAACTGCAGGGGGACACTGGAGGACGCTGAGTTGGTGATGGCTGGACAGGCCACCAAGTGGACTCGGAACACCTTTATTATTTTTATTTCCCAGTCAGTACCAGATAAATTCAGGAGTGTTCTTTTCAGAAAGAGGGAGGGCTCAAGGTAAAGAAAAAAAGTCCAAAAGTCCACAGGCACAAATCAGTTTCAAGCCTTGGAACCCTTTTGTCACTGCAGAGATAAGCAGTGTCAGCTGATCTAGGGCAAAGGAGTCTTTTCTTTTAGGACTTGGCATTTCTTTCTTTCTTT
>NW_007764067.1:0-502 GCF_000696425.1 Galeopterus variegatus
TGGCTTTCTTTTTGTTTTTATTCCTTGGACTCTTAGAATGACCAAACCTGGTCCATAATTATCCCGTACTACTGACATTATTCTAGGGCACTCTAGCTCACTGTAGAAAACTTGAACCTGTCTAGGAAGGAATCACACCCATTCTTGTAGATGCATCTCTTTCAAAAAGGAATCCATCTTAATAAACAGCCATTAGTTTCTTTGGGTAATTTTTCTCCAAAATTATTCTTAGGTTCATATTCTTCTGCAACTATCATGTTTTAATCAAAACATTTACTGATCTAATAAAGGACATCTTTATATGTGCAATTATTAGACATATAATTACAGCCACCTCTATGGAATAAATAACTAGGAAATAGGTGGCTTCATGGGAATATCCCTAAAAGTAGTACTATTTGCGAAAAACCACCTCACTCTCTAGGAGCAGATTCTGTACGTTTCTTGATGAAGTTTTTCACTGAGAACAAGACTCCTGGATTAGAGAAAAGAGATTTTCTTA
>NW_007764067.1:6055-6264 GCF_000696425.1 Galeopterus variegatus
TGGCTTTCTTTTTGTTTTTATTCCTTGGACTCTTAGAATGACCAAACCTGGTCCATAATTAGCCCGTATGACTGACATTATTCTAGGGCACTCTAGCTCACTGTAGAAAACTTGAACCTGTCTAGGAAGGAATCACACCCATTCTTGGAGATGCATCTCTTTCAAAAAGGAATCCATCTTAATAAACAGCCATTAGTTTCTTTGGGTAA
>NW_007764068.1:0-434 GCF_000696425.1 Galeopterus variegatus
TCAATCTGTGCCTTTTACTTTGGGTGTTTGATACTTACAAATGTTCAGTTGAGTGGAGAGAGAAAGAGAAAATGGGTGAAAAATAGACTCTCCACGTCCATTTTGCCACCACTTATACTATAATTTGGAGGGATCTCTGCCCTAGCTCATCACCTCTTACTCTTACCCCTCTTTACCCAGGAATTTAGAAAACTACCTCTTATATTTATAGAACTGGTTTCATTTATTTATTTTCAAATCCTGTGAAAAGGGAGAAGGGATCAATCCTGCCTTCACTGGTGCTATTGCGTGTCTTTTATAACAACGTCTGAATAAATAAGAAGCCATGGGGAAACGTCTCCAAGATGAAACTATTTGGAGAAAGTAATTGCTGTGATTAAAATGGCACTGGCAGTATAAAAGACCTAATATCTATTTCATATGACAGATGAGGT
>NW_007764068.1:5936-6264 GCF_000696425.1 Galeopterus variegatus
ATGAGGAAGCGAGCAAGGTCAGAACTGTGGCTACGTGGAGACCTTTGCTGACTGCCTAAAACCTGTGAGTTATTGCCTTGATGAACTATGGACCCAGGATAACCAAATCTTCTGATTGTTTTTTATGAAAAGTTAAAAAATCTGGCTTTTAAAATAAAAATTCTGGTTTCTTAAGGTGGTTCAGAAGTTTTCAAAACCATGTGCCGTCATACACAGCAGACGTGATGTCAATCTGTGCCTTTTACTTTAGGTGGAAAGATCGAAAGATCAATCTGTGCCTTTTACTTTGGGTGTTTGATACTTACAAATGTTCAGTTGAGTGGAGAGA
>NW_007764069.1:0-1075 GCF_000696425.1 Galeopterus variegatus
CTGGAGCCAGGCTGAACATTAATAAAAGTTTGGAAAATCTGACCAAGATCTCCAGCAAACAGTGAGCACAAGGAGAGAAAAGAGACAAAGGAGAGGGTGGTTAGAAAGATGTTAATTGCCAAGAGCCCTGTTGAAGGTTGGAGACCAGGTTAGGTTTGATCCATGTATGACCAGAGAGTTTATGGAGACCTTTAGCTGGGACAGGAATAGATCCAGAACTTCTTAGTCAGCCTCTTTACTAGGTATAGGAGAGAATGTCCTGGGAATGGGTCGGATACCAGTGACTAGTGTAGATACGGGGCTCTCTGAGGAAGGCTTTTCTCCCAGTCTGTATAGGACTGGACTCTGGAACTGTTCTGTGTACCTATGATTATTTATCAGAACACATTGTATCTTGATAAATATTGCATCTGTTTTACAGCAACTCTATGTATTCAGGAGATTGACTCATATTTGTGGCACTCCCTTTTGTTTATTAATTCAATAAGTATTTATTGAATGTCTATATAAATATTTGTTGACTGCTGGTCGTTGTTATAGGTGCTTACTACACAGTACTACAAAATAGATACAGTTCCTCCCCCATGGAGATAGATAACTATAGAGAAGGGGGAAAACATTAAACAAATAATTAAATAGGAATGTCTGGGCCGGCCCGTGGCTCACTCGGGAGAGTGCGGTGCCGATAACACCAAGGCCACGGGTTCGGATACCATACAGGGATGGCCAGTTGCTCACTGGGTGAGCGTGGTGCTAACAACACCAAGCCAAGGGTTAAGATCCCCTTACCGGTCATCTTTTTAAAAAAAAAAAATAAAATAAATAAATAAATAAATAAATAGGAATGTCTACTGACAAATTGTGCCAAGTGCTCAAAGGGAAAATTGCAGGCTGTGGTCAGACTGTAACAGGTGATGGTGTTTTACTGCCAAAGGAAGGCCAAGAGGGAAGAATTTTTTTCTGTAAAGAGAGTTCACAAAACTTTTATTATGCTAGTAGGAGTCTTGTATTTTACCAAGAGGCCTTGTCCTTCCATTTTTCATGTTAAAACATAATTCAAAGGTAGAATCTGTAA
>NW_007764069.1:6055-6264 GCF_000696425.1 Galeopterus variegatus
CTTTTCTTTGTCTCTGCTGGTGACTCTCCTTGTGTCAATGCACTCCAGTGGTTGGCGGACCGTCTGCGTGGTGGTTGTGGTGTCTAGCCACTTTCGTGACAGCCATGGTTATTGTGGTGGCTGTGGTGGGCCACCCACGTGGAGGTGCTGTTTTTGTCATGCTCCTTGGCACTGGCGGTATGCCTGGTTGTGGGGTGTGTTTCGTCCCC
>NW_007764070.1:0-456 GCF_000696425.1 Galeopterus variegatus
ACAAACAGATCTTGCCTGAAAAGTGGGTTTTAGCACTTTAGCCCTGCCCGCTAGAGAACCATGGCCAATAAAGGCCGTGCTCTCACAAACCTCACCAGATTAATCAGTCTGTCTCCCAAGAGGATGAGCAAGTAAGGGGACTCAGTGGTTCTCAAGGGGGTCAGATGACACCACTGGAGGGAAAAAGAGGCTGGAAATGAAGGAGGTGTTTGGGGTTCACACAATGACGGGGATGCTAAACTGTCCTGAAATGAGAGACACAGTCTTATACAATGAAGAACTGTCGTGCCCAATGTGCCATTAATGCCCCCAATGAGAAATGGTAGAAAGAATGACAGAAACATCCTCTCAGCACTTCTACTATACAGTAAAGGTAATCAAAGTTCTTTCTCCATGACCCTAGGTGGAAAAGTCGGGAGAAGAGGCAGAACATTCTCTGCCCTAACCCTAATGCCC
>NW_007764070.1:5750-6264 GCF_000696425.1 Galeopterus variegatus
AAAGACAGGTAACAAGGAGGCCATAGCTATATAATTTACTCATCAAGGACTTAGGCTCCAAAGTCAGATAGATAGATTGGAATCCCTGCTGTGACATACACAGCTCTGGGGCTTTGGGCAAAGTACTTAATCTCTCTGTACCTCCATTTTCTTATCTTTAAAATGGTTAAAATAATAGTTTCTACCTCACAGGTTACTGCGAGGATCAGTTGATACAGATAATGATCCGAGATCTGATCAGAAAACATAGCATTAGTAATATTGTTGGTATTAATATAGATTTACTGTAACTCTTGCTTAGCTAGAGAAGCAACAAGAGAGAAGAAAAATAGTTTTGTCTCTATTCAACTTTTGCTAATATGAGACAGAACCCATCATCTAGAGTTGTAGGTAGTAAAAAAGATTAAATAAACTGTTAACTCCTAAGTGTGTGACACCCTTCATTCAAACATGTCAAGCAGGATCTTGATAGTATATGAACACGCTGTTTTTAGTCATCATTTCCTTTAATAAT
>NW_007764071.1:0-467 GCF_000696425.1 Galeopterus variegatus
TCCTGTAAAAGAGAGTATGAATCCAATTGACAGAGTTTGGGTAAAACTTGCAGAAAAGAAAGAGAAAAAACAACAACAAAAAAAGGTAAAGTTATGCGTGAGGCCTCTGAGCCAATTCAATACATAGTTGTGAAAATGTGTAATCAAAATTTGAGTTGCATGCTTATACTATGAATGCTCTTAAACTGTTAGAGGAGATTCTTCTGTTCAGCATATTGTTGCATGTAAAAACATGCTAAAGGGGCAAATTCCCTTAACATTTGTCACCAGTGGATGGGTCAGAACTTAGCATGAATGCCTATAGCCTCTGTTGTCTAAAGATTCAATGTCTAAATAACGTCCTGTTGGTTGGCAAGTCACAAATTTTAATCTCGACAGCTCTGACTGCAGTGTTACCAGATATCTCCTAGCAGGAATGACTGATAATCCCAGTGATTTCAGTAGTTTGCTTGCCAAGCAATATTTTT
>NW_007764071.1:6021-6264 GCF_000696425.1 Galeopterus variegatus
AAATAGCAGAGTAGTATTCCATTGTGTAGATATACCACATTTTCCTTATCCACTCATACGATGATGGACATTTAGGCTGGTTCCAACTCTTGGATAGTGCTGCAATAAACATGGGAATACAAGTATCCCTTCAACATGATGATTTCCTTTCCTCTGGGTATATACCCAGCAGTGGAATAGTTGGTCATATGGTAGCTCTATCTGTAATTGTTTGAGGAACCTCCATACCATTTTCCATAAAGG
>NW_007764072.1:0-1299 GCF_000696425.1 Galeopterus variegatus
TACAAGAGTAGGAAAACTTCTTTTCTGTAAAAGGCCGGACAGTAAATATTTTAGGCTTCAGGCCACACAAAGGCCATATACAGGCCCTGTCACATTCTTAATCATTTGTTTGTTTGTGTTTATTTATGTAAGTACCCTCTAAATGTGGAAAAAATATTTTTAGCTTTATGGCTATTAAAAAATAAAACAAAACAGAAAACAAGCTGAGGGCTTGATTGACTCAGGGGCCATAGTTTCCTCACCCTGCTCTACAGCAAAGAAAGGATATTCTTGCATCTCAACCTCAATTTCTGTATTTCTAGGAATTTGTCCATGTTATATAGCTTATCAAATTTGTTGGTGTACAACTGTTTATAGTATCCTCTTATACTCCTTTTTATTTCTGTAGGGTTACCAGTAATGCTTGCACATTTATTTTTCATTTTAGTTATGTGCATCTTCGCTATTTTTCCTTGTCAGCCTAGCTAAAGTTTTGTCAATTTTGTTCGTTCAAAAACCAACTTATGGGTTTATTAATTTTCCCTATTGCTTGTATAGTCTCTATTTTATCTCCACTCTAATCTTTTTTGTCTTTTATCTTCTGCTAGCTTTGGGTTTAGTTAGTTAGTTATTTTCCTAGGTCCTTAAGGTATAAAGTTAGCTTATTGATTTGAGATTTTTCTTCTTTTTTTAATGTAGGAATTTATTACTATAAACTTTCCATTAAGCACTGCCTTTGCTGCATTCCATAAGTATTAGATGTTGTGCTTTTGTTTTTATTCATTTCTTAGTATTTTCTAATTTCTTTTGTTATTTTTTTCTTTGATCCTTTGGTTGTTTAAGAGTATGTTATTTAATTTATACATATTGGTTGATTTTTTATTTTTCTTCTGTTACTGATTTCTACCTTTATTCTGTTGTGTTTAGAGATGATACTCTGTATGATTTGAATCTTTTTAAAAACTTAGATGACTTTATTTTATATATAACAACAATATAGTGTCAATAATTTTCTAGCAAACTTTAGTAAAACAGAATCTATGAAATCAGAAAAACAGGCAAATATGATAAGAGAATTTTGCTGTTGTTACAGATTAGCTGAAATGATGTCCAGGCAGAATTAGAAAGGATACAGAGATAACAATATATGACCAGACTGAGATTATCAGAGAGAGCCAAAAGATCACAGTTTACAAATGCATAAGACTGGAAGAGAGAAATAATGAGAAGTAAAGACATTGAAGTAAAGCGAAAAGGGATACAGTATGAGATGAGATATGAGTGACAGGATGATTGTAATTGTAAGGGAGACTAAGTTCT
>NW_007764072.1:5810-6264 GCF_000696425.1 Galeopterus variegatus
GTTGTTTCCATTACCTGAGCATTTCCTCAACAATCATATCCCTCTGACTCTCCTAACAAGTGTACTCTTTATTATGAAGCAAACACATAGTGTGGTTGCATAAATATCCAAATCCCATAAGGTCAGTGAGAGCTTGCACTAAAATTGAAATAAAATACAGGCATATAAAAAATAAATTAGTAACTACACCTTAATTTTTTAAAAAAAATCAAACTACAAATAAGAAAGAAAAGAACACTTGAACAATGAAGAAAATATAATTCATTCATTCATTCAACCAGTGTGCTTCAGGCACTTTACCAGCCAATTGAGATAAGTCATTGGGGAAAAAAGAACAAAATTCCTTCTTTGGAGGAGCTTATATTTTAACGGGCTGAGACTGACAATAGACAGTAAATATATTAATGAATAAGATACATAATATGCTAGAAGGTTGCAAGTTCTGTAGGAAAAT
>NW_007764073.1:0-226 GCF_000696425.1 Galeopterus variegatus
CAAGGCAAACAACAATAGTAGTCATGGGGATAATTTAGTGGCATTTGGTTACTGAATGTGTGATAGATAAGTTGAAGAAAAATACAAGGTTTCAAGTTCTATTCCCTTTTGCTTTGATTGTGAACACAAGGTTAGGAGAAACATGTTTGCCAGAGAAATATGTGATTTGTTTGTTTGTTTTAGATTTCTTGAGTTTCGGGGGTTTAGGCAACATAGAAGCATCTAA
>NW_007764073.1:2357-4910 GCF_000696425.1 Galeopterus variegatus
AGCAATGAGATTGAAGCAGTAATCATCAGTCTCCCAACAAAGAAAAGCCCAAGACCAGATGGCTTTCCTGTTGAATTCTATCTAAGTTTTAAGACAAATTAAAACCAATTCCCTTCAAACTATTCAAAAAAATTTAAATAGAGGCCATTCTCCCAAACTCATTCTATGAGGCTACCATCACCCTAATACCAAAAACAAAGACACAGCAATAAAAGAAAACTACAGGCCAATATCCTTGATAAACATAGATGCAAAAATCCTAAACAAAATATTAGCAATCAGAATACAGCAACACATCAAAAAAACTGTACAGCATTATCAACTGGGATTCATCCCAGGGATGCAAGAATGGTTCATCATATGCAAATAAATAAATGTGATACACCAAGTCAACATATCAAAAACAAAAACTATATAATTATCTCAATAGATGCTGAAAAAGCATTTGACAAATAACATCCTTTCATGATAAGGGTCCTCAGCAAATTATATAAAGAAGGAAAGTATCTCAACACAATAAAAGCCATATATGACAAACTGACTGCCAATATCATCCAAAAAAGAAGCTGAGAGCTTTTCCATTAAGAACAGGAACAAGACAAAGATGTCCACTATCACCACTACTATTTAACGTAGTATTTAAGTACTAGCCAGAGCAAATAGGCAAGAGAAAGAAATAAAGGTTATCCCGATTGGAAAGGATGAAGTCTAGCTATTCCTTGTGCAGATAACGTGATCCTGTATATAGAAAAACGTAAAGACTCTACCAGAATACTCTGAGAGCTCATAAAGAAATTCATTAAATATGAAGGATACAAATCAACACCTAAAAATCAGTAGTATTTTTATAGTCCAAACACTAAGGGGGAAGTTTATTGCAACAAATGCAATAAACTAGCAGAAAAAAGAAATCAAGAAAGCAAGCCTATTTACAATAGTCTCAAAAAAAAACAAAGTCTAGGAATCAATTTAAGCAAGGAGGTGAAAGATCTCTATAATGAGAACTACAAAACACTACTAAAAGAAATTAAGAGGACACAGAAAGATGGAAAGACATTTCATGCTCTTGAATTGGAAGAATTAACATCATAAAAATGTCCATACTTTCCAATGTGATCTGCAGATTCAATGTAATCTCCATCAAAATATTAATGACATTCTTCACAGAATTTGAAAAAAAACAATTCTAACATTCATATGGAACAACAAAAGATCCCAAGTAGCCAATGCAACCATGAGCAAATAAATAAATAAAATAAATAAAGCCAGAGGCATAACACTGCTTGACATGAAATTAAACTACAAAGCTATACTAACCAAAACAGCATGGAAGTAGCATAAAAACAGACACTCAGACCAATGGAACAGAACAGAGAACCCAGAAATCAATCCACATACTTATAGCCAATTGATCTTCACCTTTGACAAAGGCAACAAGAACATGCATTGGGGAAAAGACTGTGTCTTCAATAAATGGTGCTGGGAAAATCAGACACCTATATACAGACGAAAGAAACTAGACCTGTACCTCTTGCTATGTAATAAAATCAACTCAAAATGGATTAAAGACAAATATAAGAGCCGAAACTATAAAACTCATAAAAGAAAACAGGGGAAACACTTCAGTAAGTAGGACCGGGCAAAGACTTTATGAATAAGAACGCAAACCTACAAGTAACCAAAGAAAAAGTAAAGAAATGGGATTAAATCAAACAGCTTCTGCACTGCAAAGGAAAACATCTGCAGAACTGAAAGATAGCCTATGAAACAGGAGAAAACATTCATATACTATATATCCTACAAGGGATTAATATCTAGAAAATATAAGGAACTCAATCAACTTCACAATTAAAAAAAATGAACTAAAAAATGGGCAAAGGAGCTGAATGGACATTTTTCAAGGGAAGAGCTACAAATCGCCAACAGGTACTTGAAAAAAATGTTCAACATCACTAATCATCAAGGAAACGTAAATCAAAACCACATGGAGATATCATCTCAACCCAGTTAGCCTCACCATTATTAAAAAGACAGAGAATAACAAATGCTGACTAGAATGTGGAGAAAAGAGAACTCTTCTACACTGTTGGTGGGACTGTAAAATAGCACATCATTATGGAAAACAGTACAGATAGTACAGTACAGATTTCTCAAACAACTACAGCTAGAACTACCATGTTATCCAGCAGTCCCGTTTCTAGGTATATACCCAAGGGAATGGAAATCGTCATATCAAAGGGATACCTGCACTCCCATGTTCATCACAGCTCTATTTACAGTAGCCAAAATATGGAACCAACCTAAATGTCTATTGATAGATGACTGGATAAGGAAATTGGGGTATATATGCATGGCAGAATACTATTCAGCCATAAAAAAAGAATGAAATTCTGACATTCGCAGTAACATTTGAGCTTGGAGAAACATATGCTAAGTGAAATAAGCCAGACAGGGAAAGAGAATTACAATATGTCCCCACTCATACCTGAGGTGAAAGAGGAGAGAGAGAGAGAGAGAGAGAGAGAGAGAGAGAGAGAGAGAGAGAGAGAGAGA
>NW_007764073.1:5735-6264 GCF_000696425.1 Galeopterus variegatus
AGAGAGAGAGAGAGAGAGAGAGAGAGAAAGAGAAAGAGAGAAAGAACAGCAATAATACATTAATCTTTCAAAAGGAGAGAACAAATCTATGGTTATTAGTGGGGAGGGAGAGGGGAATGGAGAGAGATTGGATAATGGGCATAAATACATAAAAATGGTTATTGCAAGATTTTAATAGTAAGAGATGTGTGTGTGTCTATGACCATGTGTGTGATGGGTGTATATGTAAGGAGGAAGATGTGTAGGAGTGGGAAGTAAATAAAATTTCACTTGAAATGTTAGTGTGGAGAAAATATTTCCAAGGCAAACAACAATAGTAGTCATGGGGATAATTTAGTGGCATTTGGTTACTGAATGTGTAATAGATAAGTTGAAGAAAAATACAAGGTTTCAAGTTCTATTCCCTTTTGCTTTGGTTGTGAAAACAAGGTTAGGAGAAACATGTTTGCCAGAGAGATATGTGATTTGTTTGTTTGTTTGTTTTAGATTTCTTGAGTTTCGGGGGTTTAGGCAACATAGAAGCATCTAA
>NW_007764074.1:0-208 GCF_000696425.1 Galeopterus variegatus
ACTTCCAGCCTCCAGAACCATGAGAAAATAAATTTCTGTTGTTTTAATACTGTGACTAAGGGCATTTTCTGTCTCCGCATTCAAAGAGTAGACTCAAGAATCTGACAGAGCGAAAAGGTGAGAAAAAGCTGTTTGCCATGCACTCTTTTCCTGGTTTCACGAATGCTCCCAGAGTGGGTATGGGGAGGTAGCCTTTTAGCCCCTAAGG
>NW_007764074.1:5743-6264 GCF_000696425.1 Galeopterus variegatus
TAACTTACAATATCAACCAAACAAGGACAAGCAGCCAGGTCAATGACATTCTCCACAATCACTCCCCTTCTGCACTGTCATATTAAGTGACTTTTTCTTGACAGATGCTTGGTGATTATAGTGGGCTGAATGGTAGCCTCCCAAGAGATATGTCCATGACTAAATGTCTGAGACCTGTGAACGTTGCCTTATTTGGAAAATAGGTCTTTGCAGAAGTAATTAAGGATCTTCAGATGAGGAGATCCAGGATTATCCCAGTGAGCCCTAAATCCAATGATAAGTGTCCTTGTAAGAGACACACAGAGAAGAAGACAGACACAGAGGAGAAAGTGATGTGAAGACGGAGGCAGAGGCTGCAGTGAAAGGGCCACAAGCCCAGGAATGTCAGGGAAGCCATCAGAAGGTGGAAGAGACAAGGAATGAATTTTCTACAGTCCCTGGAGGGTGTGCTGGATTTCAGACTTCCAGCCTCCAGAACCATGAGAAAATAAATTTCTGTTGTTTTAATACTGTGACTAAGG
>NW_007764075.1:0-220 GCF_000696425.1 Galeopterus variegatus
AAAGTTCTTCTCCTGTTAAAAACCTTACACAGATTTTTGTTATTTGCTTGTGTGTGTGTGTGTCTGTCTGTGTGTGTGTGTGTGTGTGTGTGTGTGTGTGTGTGTAAGAACTTATTTCAGATAATGGGCATGATTGCTTCTGACTTAAAATTATTTACATATTTCTTCCTTGCCTGTTCCCTCGAGTTTTGAGTTTAACAAAATTGAGACATTCACTGCT
>NW_007764075.1:5683-6264 GCF_000696425.1 Galeopterus variegatus
GCCCATATGTGTGCCATGAATGGTTGACTGGGGGCCACAATATGTATCTTCTCAGTGACAGAGAAAGGGGCAGAGCTTTGGGTGGTAGAATCTGCCAGCTGGAGGCTATCAGGGAACAGCCAGCTTCCTCTGTTTACCCATTGTGCTATACAATATTATCATTTTCTGCATGGGCCATGATGTGAGAAAGGTTGGGAAACTGGGGGAATATCATAGAAATCAACCAGCAAGCAGTGGACCATGCTCTGTCCAGTCTGCCTTGGCTTTCCTGACCATGCTCTGACACCTTTTTTCATGGATTAGCTGCCTTGCCCTCTGCTGTGGATTCAGTGTCCCTTCAAAACTCATCAAAGCTTGACCCTTATTGTAACAGTTCTAAGAGGGTGGGAAATCTGATTATGGTATTTGAAAGATGGGGCCTTTGAGAAGTGATTAAAGGCAGAGAATAGAACCGTGGTTACCAGAGACTGAAGGTGGGGACAGGGAGTGAGAAGAAAGAGGCTGGCCAATGGGTACAAAATTACAACTAGATAGAAGGAATAGGTTCTGCTGTTCTATTTATTGCACAGTAGGGTGACCGT
>NW_007764076.1:0-415 GCF_000696425.1 Galeopterus variegatus
CATGACCCCATCCCTGGAACCTGTGACTCTGTTGGGTCGATTACATGGTAAAGGAGAATTACGGTTGCAGATGGAATTAAGGTTGCTGATCAGCTGACCTTAAAATAGGGAGATTATCTTGGATTACCTGGGTGGGTTCAGTGTAATCACAAGGACCCTTAAATGGGAACAGGTAGGCAGAAGAGTCAATGTCAGAGTGACGCAGCATGAGAGACCTGACCAGCCGTTGCTGGCTCTGAAGACGGGAGGAGCCATGAGCCAAGGGACCTGGGCAGCATCTAGAGCCTGGAGGAGGCAGGGAAACAGATTCGCCCCCAGAGTCTCCAGAAAGGAAAATGGCCCTGTGACACCTCAATCTTAGTCCAGTGAGATCTATGTCGGCCTTCAGACCTCCAGGACTGTGAGGTGATACATC
>NW_007764076.1:6057-6263 GCF_000696425.1 Galeopterus variegatus
GACTAGAAAAGAATGTATTTCGAGCCTCATAAAGAAAATAAACATTAATGTCAAGAGTCTGAAAAAACCCAAATGCTCCTTTATTATACCTTGTAGCTTATACTTTTATTTCTCTTTATATATTGCCTTTCAGGTATAGGGACTTTAAGCGTTTGCCAACATATGTATGCAGTTGCCATAGAAGAAAAAATAAGGATTTTTGTTCT
>NW_007764077.1:0-206 GCF_000696425.1 Galeopterus variegatus
CCAAGTGATACAGAGTTGCCTGTGGTTGTCTTGCTCCTTGCTTTCTGTCAGTTTGCAAGAATACATAGCTTTTAAAGAATGAAGAATGGGGACCACTGACGGAACCCCCAGTTACACAGCCAAGAATAAAAGAGGAATATGTTACGTATTGCAGGTGGTTCCTGAAATTTCCAACCTGTGTCACCCTGAGGTCTACATGCTTTACT
>NW_007764077.1:5928-6263 GCF_000696425.1 Galeopterus variegatus
CTGCCCTGAGCTCTTATTACTTTGTCATCTCAAATTTCTATTCTTTTTTTAGGAAGAAAAAGGAAAACGCAGTGACAGAGAATTGGTCAGTGCTGTCCAGAGAGATGATTTGCTTTCCAAGCCCACAGCTAGCAATTAAGCTGGACAGCCTTGGATCAAGTTCTGGTATATCACAACCCTGAACTGAAAGCCCGCACCCCAAGCTGGAGGGAAGCCAAGAGCTTTGACCCTGCTTTCAGGACAGAGAAGCTGAGCTTTGTCCCTGAAAGTCAACCTTCTACTGCTTAGAGAGAAACAGAGGGGGCTGGTGAAGGGGGTAGTGAAGTCCAGTACAG
>NW_007764078.1:0-205 GCF_000696425.1 Galeopterus variegatus
TTTATCAATTTTCTTTCATAATTCATGTCTTGGTGTAGTTTTCTTCATGGTTATTTTGCTTCGAGTTTATTGAGCTTCCTGGTTCTGGGAGTTTATTGTTTTCTCTAAATTTGGAAAAATTTTAGCCATTGTATTTTCAAGTGTTTTTTTTTATGGAACTCCAATTACAGATAGATAATTCCTGTTGAAATTGTCCCTCTCTCTC
>NW_007764078.1:5893-6263 GCF_000696425.1 Galeopterus variegatus
CAGCATTTCTTTATTTCAATTAACTATACAAAATGAAAGAAACAAGTTCATGGCTTAGAAAGGAGCCTGCCCCAGGGTGGTGATAAATGTTAGAAAACGAATCAAGAATAGCCATCTTTCCACAAGGAGCTCACTATCCTCCAAGGCATTTGTTTTTAATTTTTATTGTAGTTCAAGTGGTCTTGGAGCCAGGATATCTCCTAAAAGGCTGTTTTGGTTGTTCCCTGAATAGCCGGAAACGTTGGTTATCGGTTCAGGCTAAAGTCCTGAAACTCACTTGCACAAGGTGACAGACCCATCACATGTTCTGTCCACTTCTCCCAACAGCTCTGACCTCCCCTACTCACTTAAGACCTAGGGTGAGGACCTC
>NW_007764079.1:0-224 GCF_000696425.1 Galeopterus variegatus
TAATCACAAATTGCTTTGGGAAAATCTGCAGCAATTCATATTTTCACAAAGAATGTATTAGTTTTTTCACCTGCATTCCTACCAGAAGAGGGAGGCATAAAGCTATAAAATATTTTTAAAATATTTAAAAGAAATGACAACTCTTTTTTGCCCCAAGTTTTTCAAGTAATAAAGCCTGTGTTTAATTTTCTATTTTAGCTTTTTCTACAACCTCCACAAGTTAC
>NW_007764079.1:1227-2091 GCF_000696425.1 Galeopterus variegatus
TAATTATAGCTACAGCAAATTAAGTTGCTAAAAGTATAAACTTTGATGATCTAGTAAATAAATGTCCAAAAAGTGCAAGCCCAAAAAGTTCTATGATCAATCAAGATATCACATTGATAAAGTATTATCCTACATTGTACATACATATTTATGTATGAGATAAAACCATAACATTAAACATTAATTTTTGCAATTTTTATAAGCTTATGTTGCTCCTCAAGTTACTCTTACATTTAAAAAATACTGTCTTTTTTAAGAAAACATTTTAAATTTTAGTACCCTTAACGATATTTATTCCTGTTCTTTGAACAATTAGCCCTGCTTTTAATTTTGCATAGAGGTCTGTAAAATATGTAGCTGATGCTGTATCCCAGTAATACCTACCATACACCTGCAAGGTTGAAGTTTGACAACTTCTTGCAAATGCTTTTTGTTTCATCAGCAAGGAATACTCCACTTCCGTTATGCCCATGCTCTTCTAGGGAAATAGAACTGGGCCATCGTGAATGAAAAAGGTTACCTTACTTCACTTTAAACTGGCATTGCAATATAACTTCTAGATCTTCATCTCTTTTGACCTAATGTTTAGCTGTAACTCTCAGTTTTCCGGAACCTGCCTATATATACATATACATAAGTATATATTTTTAAATGTAGATTTATGGCATATAATTGGGAAGCTATTAATTCATTGTAGTCAAAATAAGATAAAATTTAAAAACATGAAAACAACTTTGAGAGTGTTAAGAAATTATAGTTCAGCAGAAAGAATATGTGTGTTTATATAAAAAAAAATAGAGGTGATTAATCAGGAAACCAAGTGTGCAGTGTTAAAGTGCTGCCCTTATGAACTTGGGCTACATC
>NW_007764079.1:2991-3745 GCF_000696425.1 Galeopterus variegatus
GATGCCCCCCCCTCCAGCTGTGCCTGACGCACTTGCTATGACATAGACTATAACATCCTTTATCATGTAATCTCACTTTGAAGCAGAGGTAAATTCACATAACCAATTCCCTTCTCTAGCCACACTCATTTCCATCTACAAGAAACAAAAATCAAGGACCAAGATGGATCTAGCTTAGGTTCTAAATAATAGCCTTAAAGGAAATCACCCTCTCCCTGGAAGCATGCTCACACTCATTCACACGGTCATTCCAACTCTTCCCTGATATGGGGAAAGCAAGTGACAGATATGAGAACAACATGCCAACTAGATGTGGACCCTTTAATATTCAGTTTCTCCTTAGATTTTTTTCTTCTTCCACTTTCTCTTGGTTTTTCTTGTTATAGTGATCACTTGGATGTCTCTTAGATCTCTTTTTTCAGCAAATTGTTCTTTTGATGCAGCCCGATTTCACAGTCTCAAATTTGAAGAGCAACCTCCTGGTCCATTGACATATATTATATCTTGGCCACTTTTGGCTTATCCCCTCTGTGCCACTGCTCAAATTTCATCTGAAATCCCAAAAGCTGAAGGCTATGCAGAGATTGATGAGATTACCTTAAATATGGGAATTCAGTATGCCTGAGGAAACACTTACCTTTGTACCTTCTCCAACATTCATGTGGTGCTATGTCATCAAACATTTGCTATTTAAAGTCATTTTTCTGCATACCGTGGGAAAACAAAAATAACCCAATGCCATCTCCAGGTCTTG
>NW_007764079.1:4889-6263 GCF_000696425.1 Galeopterus variegatus
AGAGCTAGCTAGCTCTCTGCTCTCAGCTACAGGAGGATGCAAGGGGAAGAAGACATCTGCAAACCAGGAAATTGGGCTTTACCAGGTACTGGATCTGTTGGAACCATGATCATGGATTTCCAAGCTTCCGGAACTGTGAGAAATATATTTCTGATGTTTAAGTCTACCCCCACTTGTCAGTGGCAGTCTCTTATAGCAGCCCAAACACATATCTCTATATCTCTGTATGAATGTAGATAGATCAGTAAGTAGATAGATCAATATATTTCTGTATTTTTGGTTTGTCTTTTCACTCATTTAATGTGGTGCTTAATGAACAGCTTTCTTTTGGATACCTTTTTTTTGTTTGTTTTTTAACTTTCAACTTGTCTGTGTTTTTATATTGTTTGAATACATATATGTGGTTTTTGTTTTTATTCACATTATAATATTGCTCTGTTAACTGTTATATTTAGTCTATTAATATGTAATGCACATTTCTGCGTTTCTCTCTGGGATCATTTCTCTCTGCCTGAAGATTATCCATTGGTACATCTTGCAGTGTAGGTTTTATAGCAATGGATTCTCTCTCTCTTTCCCCCCAACCCCCCTTTTGGTCTAAATATGTGCTTATTTTGCCTTCTTTCTTCAAGAATATTTTTTCTGAGTATAGAATACTAGTCTGTCTTCTGGTCTTTATTCTTTCTGTCAAGCCTGGAATTAGGGCAAGGTGAGTAAAGCACTCAGGAATAAAATTTAAGTGAGCACCAGAAATTCAGTAACGAAGGTAATATTTTCAGCTGTCCCTTTCAGAGACTGGCTAACCAGGTGGTCCTTTGGGCAGCAGGTCAGAACCATGATAATACGGGGGAGGCATAAGAGGAGATATGGAGGAAGTTACTGTTCCTGGAGAGCAGGGATTAACATCCACTGGAGACAGGTCTGAGGTCCTATATCCATCAGAATGTGTGTCCCAGAGCCTGCAGGCCTCAGTGTATCAGGGAAGCCCCATGGGACTTCTTTTTATGGAGAAATCAGCTATAAAAGTTATATAAGTCCATTCAAATATATTTTAGTGAAGATGCAATCAGTAAAACAGAAACCACTCAATATTTATACAGAGATTTTTAATATACGCAGTTGTTTAAAAAGGTATTGGGAAACTAAAAAGGCAAAAAAAAAAAAGAATGTTGATATAACCCAGATACAACAAAGGTAGGAATAAACCTCTAGATCTGAGGAAACAAAAGGAGCAGGTTGGGGTTGGTACTTAGAAGTTTGCAGGAGGAACTCTGCAGAATAGGACGCATCCTCTGAGGAAAGGATGCTGTCTGGCTTCAGGAGCTCTGGGGAGAGTCCCCATACATCTGGGATCAGAACTCCGAGGAGAAGCCC
>NW_007764080.1:0-253 GCF_000696425.1 Galeopterus variegatus
CATGCTCCACAGAGACCAGCTGAGCTTGTGCACGGCAAGGTTAGCTGAATATTCATTAGACAGCATGAATATGTATACACAGCCAGACTGTAAAGATGCACCGAGGCAGGCATGGGGCAGCTGCTCGCTCTCTCGGGCAGCCTGCACTTTGCCTGTGAGGTGTGTACACTTTACTTTTTGTGTTAAATGCATCTTTAGCAGGCAGCTGCTCGCTCTCTCGGGCAGCCTGCACTCTGTACTAAACTTTAAGTGT
>NW_007764080.1:5803-6263 GCF_000696425.1 Galeopterus variegatus
CAGAGCTGTTACAATCACTCCATTCAGAGGACAGCTCCCACCCCCACCCCGTGCCCTGTTCAGCTCCCTGCTTCCTCTGCTGCTGAGCCTCTGCAGAGACCCTGCCCCAGGCCCACAAGAAAGCCTCTGCACTGTCCACCTGAAGAAGAAGGAGGTATGCACCTTGTCCTAAAGGTGGGGTTACAACACGTCCTCCCAAGGAAAGAGTGGAGTCTGTGGACCAAGCACGCTGGATTTTACAGCATCGCTGTGGCGGGGCTGCCTCCTGCACCCCGACTGCCTGCTCCCGACTGCTGCCTCTGCGCCTCAGCCAAGTCGTGCTCCACAGCTGCCAGAGCCACCTTCCCACAGAGTGCATCAGATCGCACCAGCTCCCAGGCCAGACACCTCCGACAGCTAACCATAAAACAGAAACTTCTCCTGTGACCTACAGAGCTGTGCGTGATGCAGCCCAGGGCTG
>NW_007764081.1:0-266 GCF_000696425.1 Galeopterus variegatus
GCATTAATTGATTTTACAAGCCCAAATTGTAGAAAAGTTGAGAATGTTTCCATTTTTCTTCCTTTCTTCCTTTTTCTTTTCTCTCTTTCTTTCTTCTTTTCTTCCTTTATTTCTCTATTTTTTCCTTTCTTTTTAATTGACCCAAAATAATTGTACATATTTATGGGTACAGTGTGATGAGGTTTCAATACACATACACAATTTATAATAGTCAAATCAGGGTAGTTGGCATATCCATCATCTCAGACATTTGTTGTTTTCTAGTG
>NW_007764081.1:5866-6263 GCF_000696425.1 Galeopterus variegatus
AATTACACTGTCGCCAGCCAAGAAAGAGCAGGTACCACCAGAATCTGGAAGAGGCCAGGAAGGCTTAGTTCCCTGGAGCCTTCAGAGGAAGCTCAACACTGCTGACACCTTGATTTTGGACTTCTGGCATCCAGAACTGTGATAAAATACAATTAAACTGTTTTAAGCTACCAAGATTATGGTAATTTGCTACAGCAGTCCTAGGAAACTAATACATCATGTAAATACTTTTGTATATATTTTTTAACTTGTGTTGTATTTTCCCAATCCCTAACTTTCTTTTTCAAATGTATTACTTTTAAAGTAATTTAAGGCAAAACATTACATAATATGAATGCATTAATTGATTTTACAAGCCCAAATTGTAGAAAAGTTGAGAATGTTTCCATTTTTCTTC
>NW_007764082.1:0-230 GCF_000696425.1 Galeopterus variegatus
AGTGGCATTATATTGTGGGAGGACATAAGTTTCCAGAGAGACTGGTGATTATGGGATGTGTCAGTGCCAGGTGAACCAAGGCGTGCCTGGTTGAGTTAGCACGGATGAGGCTGAATACAGCAGTGAGTGGCAGTCTTCCCGTAATAATCATACTGCAAGGCTGTCAACCGGAACTCTTTCTCTTGTTTGTTTCACCGTGACAGATGATTAATTAGCCCAGTCTTCTCCTG
>NW_007764082.1:5913-6263 GCF_000696425.1 Galeopterus variegatus
CCAAAGTGGAGAA
Organism: Galeopterus variegatus; assembly: GCF_000696425.1. NCBI lineage: Eukaryota > Metazoa > Chordata > Mammalia > Dermoptera > Cynocephalidae > Galeopterus > Galeopterus variegatus. The sequence continues at coordinate 5,927 of NW_007764082.1, forward strand.
AGAATGATATTGGTCAGGGGGGCATGTCTCTGAACCCCATTTTAAAGAGGTTGAATATTTTTTACACTCAGTGGCATTATATTGTGGGAGGACATAAGTTCCCAGAGAGGCTGGTGATTATGGGATGTGTTAGTGCCAGGTGAACCAAGGTGTGCCTGGTTGAGTTAGCACGGATGAGGCTGAATACAGCAGTGAGTGGCAGTCTTCCCGTAATAATCATACTGCAAGGCTGTCAACAGGAACTCTTTCTCTTGTTTGTTTCACCGTGTCAGATGGTTAATTAGCCCAGTCTTCTCCTGCTTCTCTTGGAGGTATTCAAAGAATACCCTGGGTACTG
>NW_007764083.1:0-330 GCF_000696425.1 Galeopterus variegatus
TTATTCGTAGGTTGATTAGCTTGGTCTGATTATTTTTCCAAGATTGATTAGCTTGGTCTGACTAGTTTTCCTCTATCGATTACCTTGATCTTATTAGTTATTCTAGATCGATTAGCTTGGTCTGATTAGTTTTCCAGGATCGATTAGTTGGGTCTGTTTAGTTTTCCTTGATCGATTAGCTTGGTCTGATTACTTTTCCAGGATCGATTTGCTTGGTCTGATTAGTTTTCCTAGATCGATTAGCATGGTCTGATTATTATTCCTAGATTGATTTGCTTGGTCTGATTATTTTTCCTAGATTGTTTAGCTTGGTATGATTATTTTTCCAAG
>NW_007764083.1:5827-6263 GCF_000696425.1 Galeopterus variegatus
TGCCAGGATCGATTAGCTTGGTCTGATTAGTTTTCCAGGATCGGTTAGTTTGGTGTGATTAGTTTTCCAAGATTGATTAAGTTGGTCTGATTAGTTTTTCTAGATTGATTAGCTTGGTCTGATTAGTTTTCCTTGATGGATTATTTGGGTCTGATTAGTTATACTAGATCGATTAGCTTGGTCTGATTGGTTTGCCAGGATCGATTAGTTTGGTCTGATTATTATTCGTAGGTTGATTAGCTTGGTCTGATTATTTTTCCAAGATTGATTAGCTTGGTCTGATTAGTTTTCCTAGATCAATTATCTTGGTCTGACTAGTTTTCCTCTATCGATTACCTTGATCATATTAGTTATTCTAGATCGATTAGCTTGGTATGATTAGTTTTCCAGGATCGATTAGTTGGGTCTGTTTAGTTTTCCTTGATCGATTAGCTTG
>NW_007764084.1:0-375 GCF_000696425.1 Galeopterus variegatus
TATAAGCCTAAAGACTCTACAAAAGAACTCTTAGAATTGATAAACAATTTCAGTAAAGTTGCAGGATAGAAAATCAGCACACAAATATCAGCAGCATTTTAATACTCCAATAATGAATTAGCAGAAAAAGATATCAAGAAAGCCAGCCCATTTACAGTAGTCACACACACACACACACACAAAAAAAATCCAAAAACCCAAGAATAAAGTCAACCAAGGAGGTAAAAAGTCTCTACAACAGTAACTATAAATCACCCGTGAAAGAAATTAAAGAGAACACAAAAAGACGGAAAGACATTCCATGATCTTGGATGGGAAAGTTTAACATTGCGAAGATGTTCATACTACTCAAAGTGATTTACAGATTCATTGTAA
>NW_007764084.1:6007-6263 GCF_000696425.1 Galeopterus variegatus
AGAGAAATTTATGGTATCAAAATATTTACATTATAAAAGATAAACATCTCATGTCAATAACGTTAAGATCTTACCTAAGAAATCTAGCAAAAAAGAACAAAATAAACCTAAAGAAAGCAGAAAAAAATAAGATCAAAAATTGGTAGTGAAACAGAAAAAAAAAAAAAAAAGAAAAGAAATATATATAGAAAGGTTAATGGAAAAAAAAAAAAAACCTGTTCCTTTGAAATTACCAAGAAAATTTACAATCTTCAAG
>NW_007764085.1:0-569 GCF_000696425.1 Galeopterus variegatus
TTTTGTCTTCACCAACCCTCCTACCATAACACATGCTCATGGGATTTAAAATTTTCACTTTTATGATGTGAGGAAAAGAATTACAAATTTGTTTGACCCCAAGAGCTCTTTTTTCCTCCTGATTTTAGGGTCACAGCTTTATGCCAATGGTATCTAATGGATGCATCATCCCCAATCCTCAGTTCATAGCACAGTGCCCAACACATGACCAGGTCTGAAGATCTGATGGATGCATGGATTAATTAATTAATTAAATTAACATCTTGGCCATGTCTAACTGAGACAGCCTGTGAAGCTTCTCCCACAGCACTGAGATTTTCATGTCTGCAGCACCTACTGAGGGAACTGGCACAGAATACCTTTTTAGTGCACGAGCAAATGAATCCAAGCGGAATGGGATAGTGGTGACATTCCGGGAATTCTCAGAAGTGTGTATTGTGTCACTCATGTGTCCTTAATTGTAGTAATGGGTCCACGGTTACAGTTATCTACCTACCATGTATCTATTCATCCATCCATCCATCCATCCCCCATCCATCTAGGGATACACTAGCAAACAAAATAGATGT
>NW_007764085.1:5512-6263 GCF_000696425.1 Galeopterus variegatus
AAGTATTTTTTCCTTTTTGTCTTTTACATCTTGTTATGAAACATTTCAAACATTTATAAAAACAGACAGAATAGAGTAATGAACCCCATGTGCCTGTCGTCAGGCTTCGGAGATCTTCCTCTCAGGCCTGGAGTATTTCACCCACACAGCCGTCTCTTCTTGTTCCTGTATTGTGTGAAGCAAATCCCAGACCTATCATTGCATCTGTAAATATTTAAGTGTGCATCTCTTAAGAGATAAAGACTCTTTTTAAGAAAACATAATCAAAGCCTCTTCTTGATCCAACTAATGTTAATTTCTTCTACCGACAATTATCATGTTTCTTTCTGTGCTAGATGCTTTGCTCAAAGTATCTGCATGTTAACTCTATTATGCAGAAAGAGAGTACCTACCAGCTACGGCAAAGGACAGTTATAGAACGGTCTATTAAACATCTCCGCGTGTTACTAGAAGTTTCCCAGTTAAATGTTCCAAGTCACCCACTGTTACTGAATGGGTGAGGAAATGCAAAACCCGATTGTGGAGATAGTTCAACAATAATCAGGTGTAGCGATTCGAGAAGAAAGAAACATGCCCTGAGTGAAGACTACTCTCCAAGAATCATTGGCATCCCAGGCAATGTGGTTCTTGATCCTGAAGATCTGACATAAACATCCCCCTTGTCAGTGTGACCCGCCCACGCAGGGCAGCCCTGCACTGGAAGGAAAGCTGTGTTCCTGGAGGGTCTCGTTCCACTGAGAGGAAAGAGCAA
>NW_007764086.1:0-464 GCF_000696425.1 Galeopterus variegatus
GGGTTGTGGACCAGGGTGGCCACACATTGCCTCTTTATTTAGCGTGGGTTTATCAAAGCCTAGGAGCTGGGTTCTGAGAGGCAACCTCCCAAGAACAAACTGATAGAGTTTGGATATGTTGTCCCTCCCAAAGCTCATGTTGAAATCTGATCCCTAACTTGGCAATGATGGGAGCAGTTTGGGCCATGGGGGGATCCCTCATGAATAGATTAATACCCTCCCTGGAGGGTAATGAGTGAGTTCTCCCTCTATTAGTTCCTGTGAGAACTGGTTGTTAAAGACCCTGGCACCTCCTTTCCCTCTCTCTTTCTTCCTCTCCCCATGTGATCTTGCACCTGCCAGCTGCCTGCCACTTTCCACCATGAGTAGAAGCAGCCTGAGGTCCACACCAGTTGCAGCTGTTCCAGAATCGTGAGCCAAATAAACCTCTTTTCTTTATAAATTACCCAGTTTCAGGTATTCTG
>NW_007764086.1:6059-6263 GCF_000696425.1 Galeopterus variegatus
TTATATAAATGGACTTATATGATGTGTGTCCTTGTTTTGCCTGTCTTCTTACACTTAGCATAATTGCTCTGAGATTCATCCATGTTGATGCATGAACTTTCAATAGTTCATTCCTTTTCATTGCTCAGTAGTATTGTATTGAACGGTGCTGTGGTCTGAAGGTCTGTGTCCCTCCAGAATTCATCTGTTGAAACCTAACTTCCA
>NW_007764087.1:0-235 GCF_000696425.1 Galeopterus variegatus
ACTAAAATCAGAGAGATTGTAAGGTGACCACCAGTATTTCACTATCACAGCATCTTAGCTTAATTATTTTCATAGCACTCAATACTATATTTTTTCTTATTTATTTTTTCATTGAGTTATGTATTGTCTGTATCATCTACCCTGGCTCCCCCAAAATATAAACTCCATTAAAGTAGGCATCATATCTGTTTAGATCTTTACGACTCTGGCACCATAATAATGACTGGCGCATACT
>NW_007764087.1:5882-6263 GCF_000696425.1 Galeopterus variegatus
CAACTTTGTACCCCACATATATATATAAAATAAATAGTCTTTAAAAAATAAATGAAAAATTAAAAAAATAAAGAAAAGAAATCCAAGTTCTCCTTGGCTCATGAAATCTTATGTAAATTAGATTCTAATGTCTCTCTGAGCATATTGCTTACCTGTCCTTCTGCCTCCTGCCATCTGCCCAGTTCAACCTTCTTTCTGTTTCTAGAACATGCCAAGCAGACTCTTCAGGGTCTTGTCACCAACTACTACTCTGTACACTCTGGGTTGTTGCTTCTCTGCTTAGCTGGATCCTTTTTGTCACTCAGATTTAACTTCCTGTCACTAAAATCAGAGAGATTGTAAGGTGACCACCAGTATTTCACTATCACAGCATCTTAGCTT
>NW_007764088.1:0-541 GCF_000696425.1 Galeopterus variegatus
AACAGTATTTTCATATTTCAAAAAAAATGTTAAAGAGCTGATTGGTGACATCTGAAAAAAAACAAAAATGTGGCCCTCAAATTCTCAGCTCCATTTAATAAAACATTTAACTGTAAGTCTCTCAGATAGAGTCTTCGCAGTAATAGCCTGACCTGTGGCATTAATGCAAGTCACCTTAGTTTCTCCTTCTGTAAGATGGTAATGATAATAATAATAATAAACCATCCCCCTTCCCTCATAGGGATATTAACAGGATAACAGAAATTATAGACATGAAAGTTCTTTGAACACTCTAGAAGAAAAGTATTCTATAAATACAAGGTATTATTTCTATTAAGTTGGTAAAAATAGTTTGCAATCACTGAAAGGAATGGCTAGAATTTTACTAAAATATGCCCGACAACTACATATATCCTACAACTAAAAAGGGGTTTTAGCCAAACAAGAAAACTGGTGTTGGCATAAAACATTTTCCTCAGAGTCTTATACAAGAATAAAACATATTTTCCATAAAACTGACTGCCCCTAAGCATTTTTTTTT
>NW_007764088.1:5163-6263 GCF_000696425.1 Galeopterus variegatus
ATCCAAAAGACTGACTTGAGTAATACTTGACAATCCACAATGCGTTCGCGACAGATTGAATGTAGGAGAGAATAAAAAAGGACATTCAGGAGAAGATGATCTCGAGAGGTCCCAAAGATGAAAAGTAAACAAGCAAGCAGTTTCGCAGGCTTGCCAAGCAATCTTCCTCTAACCCTCTTTCAAATACCATCCAAGAATGGTATAGGATTCAGATGTGCGAGCAACAAGCTTGTTACTGATCCCCAAAGCAGCAATCCTGTTATTTGGTAGTGTTACCTTCCCATGATGCTCCTTACACCAATCTGACATGTTGTCCAGCAACTCATCTGGCTGTTTTATAATCAGGTTAGGACCCTGTGAATGAAAAAAAACATTAGTCATTAAGAATTAACAGGAATAACCTTGCTTTCAGAGATAAAGTTTAAGCTGCTTTAAGGACTAAATATACATAACAGAAAGTAAGAGATAAGAACACTTTCCTATCTATCAAGGGACAGCAAACTATGGCTCCAACCTTAGGTTGTTTTTTTATGGCTAGAAAGCTAAGAATCCTTTCTACATTTGTAAAGGATTGCTAAAAAAACAAAGAACAAAGGATGAAGTATATAGCACTCAAAGCCTAAAATATTTAATATCTGGCCCTTTCCAGAAAAAGTCTGCCAACCTCTGATTTTGAGTTCATTTTGAACTGTCTACATTGGCAAGTGAAAAAAGCAAAATGCAGAAGAGTATACACATGCATATGATTTCATTTATACTTATTTAATAAAAACACACACTTATATATGCATACAAATATCAAGAAAAAACAAACTTTGGGGAGTAAAATGGGGCAGGAGAATAAGACAAAACACCAGTAGCTTGCTATATATATACTTTGGTTAAAGTTATACTGTTTAATATTAACAGTATTTTCATATTTCAAAAAAAATGTTAAAGAGCTGATTGGTGACATCTGAAAAAAACAAAAATGTGGCCCTCAAATTCTCAGCTCCATTTAATAAAACATTTAACTGTAAGTCTCTCAGATAGAGTCTTTGCAGTAATAGCCTGACCTGTGGCATTAATGCAAGTCACCTTAGTTTCTCCTTCTGTAAGAT
>NW_007764089.1:0-6263 GCF_000696425.1 Galeopterus variegatus
ACACTTTATTATAAAATAGACTTTGTGTTAACGGGTTTCACCCAATTGTGGGCTCATGTAAAGTGTTCTGAGCAAATTTAAGGTAGGCTAGGCTAAGCAATAATGTTTGGTAGGTTACTTGTGTTAATGTACTTTCAGCTTATGATATTTTCACCTTATGATGAGTTTATTGGGCTGTAACCCCATCATAAATCAAGGAGCATTCGCATAATAATTTGGGAAAGAAGGGACACATTAGCAGCATTCAATCTTCTGACCAGTGAGTATGATACTTTTCTCCACTTATTACTGTCTTATTTAATTGCTGTTAACATTGTTTAAAGGTTGTAATGTTTTGGCCTTTCACATTTTTGTAAATTTATTTGTAGGTAATTCATATTTTTTTATGTTATTATGCATGGTATTATATTTTTAATTTCAATTTCTTATTTTTGATGGTGGTATAAGTAAATACAACTGATTTTTGTGTATCAATTTTATAACCTTCAACTTTACTAAACACTTAGTTCTTGAATATTTTGGTATATTTAATTATTTTTATACATTGGTGAACATTTACTTATGAAAAAAAAATTTTTTTTATATTGTTCACTTTCATTTTTGAGTCATTTTATGTGTCTAGTTCACAAGTTTGTCTTTCATCTAAGAACTCAGATTGTACTGTCACATGGTTTAAAGAAATATTCATTAATATTGTATGACATGCAAGACTTGTAATTTTGCAAGATACCCAGAATATCACATCCTAAGTCGTATATCTTAGTACTGATAATTTTTTTGAAAAAAAGACACAGTTTTATACTTTACTTTTCTATATGGGTATTTTGCCATAAATGAGTTACACATTTTATCTAATGTACTAGATAGACTCTTCTGTACAATATTGACTAGAAGTGATAAGAATTGACATCTTTAATTTATTCCTGACCTTGGTGAGAAAGCCTGTAGTCTTTCACTTTTAAGTATGATGTGAGATGCAGATGTTTCAGAGATGCCCCTTTTCAGATGAGGGAATACAATTTTATTTCTACTTTTCAATAGGAATAGATATTGAATTTTGTCATAGGCTTTCTCAGCATCTATTGAGATGATCATATCATTTTTTTTATGGTTTGTTAACATGGTAAATTAAACTGATTTTTTTTAATGTTAATGCAACTTACATTCCCAGGATAAACTCTGCTTAATCTTGATACATACATATATGTATGTATCAAGATTACATTTATATATATATATGAATGTAAGTTGCATTAACATTAAAAAAAATCAGTTTAATTTACCATGTTAACAAACCATAAAAAAAATGATATGATCATCTCAATAGATGCTGAGAAAGCCTATGACAAAATTCAATATCTATTCCTATTGAAAAGTAGAAATAAAATTGTATTCCCTCATCTGAAAAGGGGCATCTCTGAAACATCTGCATCTCCTTCTGCATAACAAAGGAAACAATCAACAGAGTGAAAAGATAACCTGCAGAATGGGAAAAATATACATATTTATATATTGAATTCTATTTAACAGATTCTAAGATTCTATTTAGAACTTTTGCATTTATTTTTATGTGAGATAATGGGATGTACTTTTCTTGTAATGCCTTTGTCTGGTTTTACATCACGGTAATTGTGGCCTAAGGTAATGATCTGTATTTAACTCTCTTTAATTTTCTGAAAGAATTTGTGTACATTGGCATTATTTCCTCCTTAATGTTAGGTGGTATTCACCAGTAAAACAATCTGGCCTGGAGTTTTCTTTGTGGGAAGGCTTTTAACTACATTTTAACTAAATGTCTTAGTCTGTTTTGTGTTGCTGTAACAGATTACAACAGACTGGGTAATTTATAATAAACAGAAATGTATTTCTTACATTTCTGGAAGCTGAAAAGTCCAAGATCAAGGAGGCAGTATCTAGAAAGAGCTTTCTTGCCATTGCATAACATGGCAGAAGGCATTACATTTCAGGAGTGCAGAGGAGAGAGAAAAAGAGAGAATAGGAAGGGGAAATTCACTCCCCCAATGATGAACCTACTTCAGTAATAATAGCTTTCATATGACAACTTATATGAGAGTTAAAAGGTTATATTTTATGCTATAATCACCATTAATTAATAATTTCAATTACTTCTTAAAATTGTCTATGAAAATGACATTAAATGTGTTCATCATTTCTCTAATCCACATTAATAGATTTCCAAAAGAGTGAACTCTTCGGAAAGATAAAGCCCTCCTATAGATGGAAATCCTCTCTAACAATATCCCTTCTCATTTAAGATACTTGCTACCACCAAAGTTTTCTGACTAACTTTTGGGAATTTGTCTGAATGGCAATCGCCACGCAGGAAAAAAATTTCTGTCAACCAAGATGCTTCAGGCAGATGAGTACAACTATATCTGTTCCAACTGCTACCAAGCTGGTCCTGGTATACTACAAGAGTGTCCTACAGGGTCTTCCTACTTACATTCTTAGCCTTATGATGTATGCTGTACACAACAATCAGAGTGATCTTTAACAACATGAATTATATCATGTTATTCCTGTGCTTTTAACTGTCTACTGGTTTCCCTTACACTTAAAGCAAAATATAAATTTTTAACCCAATACACAATATAAAAATCCAAAATATGGAGGTCTAGATCTAAATATCCCGTTTTAATTTCTTCTCAAAATTTATTGTGATTTGAACATATTTATTTATTTACACCTGTACATGTTATTTACTTAAACCTGTTTCATGGCTGAAAACAAGACTTTAGCTCTTTGTCTAGTTTGTTTACTTCTGTATTGTTGACCTCTGTGTCAAGTACACTCACTACTAATACATAGCATAATCTGCTTATATATATTGAGTGTGTGAATAAATGGTTAATGGACATGTCACAGGACAGGAAGTACACTGGTAATAAAAAGAGAAACTGGAATAAAGATTGGACTTAAGACATTAGAGAACAGAGTTGTGTCATCTAAATTACTATGCGTCATTTGCATTATTCTTAAATATAAAATTCATTTTTAGTAGATATTAATCAGATTACATTAGATAATATATTAGACTACATAGATTAGATAATCTATATTTATCTAATGTATAGATTGCATTTGATAATTAGTTTTATATATACAAAAAATTATTCATAATGTAAATACCATTTTATAATTGTTCTTTTTTTTTAATTGGCTAGGCATACTCATGGGTCACAAAGCTGAACATCGCCACCTGTGCCCAAGATGTGATGATCAGATCAACACTATCAGCATGCTCATTACAGTAAATTGTAATTATTTCCCATGTCACCCACTCAACCTTTCCAAAACCTCCCTCCCACTCCCCCCACTCCACCCCCAGCAACCCTAGGTCTATTCTCTCTCTACAAGACCAACTCACCTCTGTGATCTTTCGTTCCTTGCTTCTTTTTCTCTTGTCTCCCACTTATGGGTGAGGATATGTGGTACTTTTCCCTCTATGCCAAGCTTATTTCACTTAGCATAATTTTCTCCAAGCTCATCCATGTTGTGAATGGCAGAATTCTTTTTATGTGAGTAGTATTCCCCTGTGTATATATACTACATTTTCCTTACCCAGCCATCTGACTGTGGACACTTACATTGTTTCTCTATCTTGGCCATTATAAAGAGAGCTGTGATGAACATGAGACTTCAGGTCCCTCTTTGACATGATGATTTCCATTCCTTTGGGTGTATATCCAAATGTGTGATTCCTGGATTTTATCTGTAGTTGTTTGAGAAACCTCCATACTGTTTTCCATAAAAGCTGTACTAATTTACAGTCCCACCAACAGCGTGAAAGAGTTCCTCTTTCTCCAAATCTTCACAAGTATTTCTTATTCTCTTTTTGATAATAGCCAGTCTATCTTGGGTGAGATGACATCTCATTGTATTTTTAATTTGAATTTCCCTAATGATTAGTGTTCTGGAGCATTTTTTCATGAAGATGTTAGCCATTTGTATATCTTCATTTAAGAAATGTCTATTTAGCTCCTTTGCCCATTTTTTAATCATATTATTATTATTATGATTATTATGATTATTATTATGATTATTTTACTGTTTGGTTGAGTTCCTTGTATATTCTGGATATTACCCCCAGCTAGGTGTATAGTTTGAAAATATTTTCTCCCACTCTGCAGGTTATCTTTTCACTCTGTTGATTGTTTCCTTGGTTGTGCAGAAGGTCTTAAGTTAAATATAATCTGATTTGTATATTCTTCCCTTTGTTGCTTGTGGTTTTGAGCTTTTATTCATAAAGGCTTTGCCCAGCCTACATCCTGAATTGTTTCCTGTATGTTTTCTTTTAAAATCTTTATAGCTTCAGGTCTGACACTCAAGTTTTTAATCCATTTTGAGTTGATTTTGGTATGTGGCAAGATTAATGGGTCTAGACTTTTTCTTCTACACATGGAAATACAGTTTTCAAAGTATATTTATTGAAGAGGCTTTTTCCCCAATATGTTTTCTTGGTGCTTTTGTCAAAGATCAGTTGGCTGTAAATACATAGGTTGATTTCAATGTTCTCTATTCTATTCCATTGGCTTTTTCTTCTACACATGGAAATACAGTTTTCAAAGTATATTTATTGAAGAGGCTTTTTCCCCAATATGTTTTCTTGGTGCTTTTGCCAAAGATCAGTTGGCTGTAAATACATAGGTTGATTTCAATGTTCTCTATTCTATTCCATTGGTCCATGTGTGTGTTTTTATGCCAGTACCATACTGTTTTGGTTCCTATAGCTTTATACTACAATTTGAAGTCAGGTAGTGTGATCCCTTGAGCTTTATTTTTCTTTTCTGTAAGGATTGCTTTGCATATTTGGGGTCTTTTGTGTTCCATATGAATGTTAGGATTATTTTTTCTATTTTTGTAAAAAATGTCATTGGCATTTTGATGGTGGTCACATTGAATCTGTAGATTGCTTTGGAAAGTATGGACATTTTACCAATGTTAATTCTTCCAATTCATGAACATGGGATGTCTTTCCATCTTTTGGTGTCCTCTATAATTTTTTTTCAGCTATGTAGTTAGAGATCTTTCACCCCTTTGGTTAAATTTATTCCAAGGTATTTTATTCTTTTTGTAGCATTTGTAAATGGGCTGTCTTTCTTGATTTATTTTTCTGTTTGATTGTTGTTGATTTGTAAGAACACTACTGATTTTTGTGTATTGGTTTTGTATCCTGCAACTTTACTGAATTTGTTTTTGAGCTCTCGGAATTTTTTGGTAGAGGTTATGGGTTTTCCCATATGTAGGATCATTTCATCTGTGAACAGTGACAATTTGATTTCATCTTTTCCAATTTGGATGCCCTTTATTTCCTTCTCCTACCTCATTGCTCTCACTAATTATTTCACTTAGCATAATTTTCTCCAAGCTCATCCATGTTGTCTATGTTAATCAAGGATATTGGCCTTTGCTGTGTGTGTGTGTGTGCATGTGCATGTGCGTGCATGCGTGCGTGTGTGTGTGTGTGTCTTTGTCTGGTTTTGGTATCAGGGTGATGCTAGCCTTATAGAATCAGTTTGGGAGAATGGCCTCTGTTTCAATTTCTTGGAATAGCTTGAAAGGATTGGTGTTGATTCTTCTTTAAATACTTGGTGGAATTCAGCACAGAAGCTGTCTGATCCTGTGCTGTTCTATGTTTTGAGACTGTTGATTCCTGCTTGATTCTCATTGTTCATTATTGGTCTGTTGAGGTTTTATGTTTCTTCTTGGTTTAGTCTTGGTAGTTTGTATGTATCCATTTCCTTCAGTATCTTATCTAGTTTGCAATTTATCCATTTTCTCCAGATTTTTATATTTTTTAGTGTACATTTGTTCATAACAGTCTCTAATGATTCTTTGTATTTCTGTGGTATTGGGTTGTAATGTTTCCTTTTTCATTTTTAATATTTTTTACTTAGGTCTTCTCTCTTCTTTCTCTTTTTTTAGTTTGTCCAGCTAATAGTTGTCTATATTATTTATCTTCTCAAAAAACAACTTTTATTTCATTGATTTTTTTTTGTATCTTTCTTTGGTATGTATTTCATTTAGTTTTGCTCTGATCTTAATTATTTCTTTCAGTCTACTAGTCTTGGGATTAGATTGTTCTTGTTTTTGTAGTTCTTTAAGATTTACCATTAGGTTGTTTGTATGAAGCCTTTCTATTCTTATTGCATTAAATTTCCCTCTTAGTTTTGCTTTTGCAGTATCCCATAGGTTTTGGTAAGTTGTGCTTATATTTTCATTACTTTCAAGGATTTTTTTTT
>NW_007764090.1:0-266 GCF_000696425.1 Galeopterus variegatus
TCCAGCATATCTTGTTTTCACACTGCCTTTAAGAGACTGGTATCTGTTCAACAGATGACAGTCATATATGGCATATATAAATGATATATGACATATATGACAATGCTTAAATCTATTTATCTATTTATAAGCTTGGCCTTAATGTTTGGGATAACATAATAAAAATAAGACTCCAACATATACTTGGGCTTCATTGTTGTATTCGGCAACTCTGAAATTAGTATTGGAAGGAAAGATACCCTCCCTGCTCCTCAAACGTTTCTATC
>NW_007764090.1:5514-6263 GCF_000696425.1 Galeopterus variegatus
CAATCCCGTTGCTGGTCCCCAGTACGGGCGCGACACCGAGGGTTGCGATCCCGTTACCGGTGAGTAAAAAAGACAAAAAAAGGAAAAAAAAAAAAGTAAAATTCTCATCAAATATGCAGAAGACCTGAACAAAAGACAATAAATTTTTCACTCAAATACTGATCAGTTTCACAGAGCTGCATAGCAGGGCAATGTAACAAAACCAAGATTAAATATCACTGTGAGAGATACATAATGATGCAAAGCCCTGTATTGTGTTCAAAAAAGTGCACATGCTCTTCAATTTACAGTGGGATTACATCCCAATAAACGATCATCACTTGAAAATACTGTAAGAAATACTGTGAGCCGAAAATGCATTTAATATACCTGACCTACTGAACATCGTAGCTTAGCCTAGCCTACCTTAAACATGCTCAGAACACTTAGAGTTGGGCAAAATCATCTGGTAACACAGTACTCTGTAGGGTATTGGTTGTTTACAGTCGTGACTGAGACTGACTGGTAGCTGCACTTCGCTGCCATTACCCAGCATCATGAGAATATCACATATTGCCAGAAAAGATCAAAATTCAAAATTCGAAGTATGATTTCTACTAAATATGTATTGCTTTCACACCATCATAGCCAAAAAATCATAAGTCAAACCATCATAATTCAGGGACCATCTTTAATAGCATACGTATAGAATGGAAAGATATGAAAGATAGCTAAAATTCACTTGGAAAAAAAATAAAGGGTTCAACTGT
>NW_007764091.1:0-483 GCF_000696425.1 Galeopterus variegatus
AAGGCCCTCACCAGATGTGTTTCCTGGACCTTGGACTTCCCAGCTTCCAAAACTGTAAAAATTAAATTTCATTATTTTTATAAATTACCCAGTTTCAGTTATTTTGTTGTATGCAACAGAAAATGGACTAATACACAGTCCTTATCTGATATGACACTCCCCAGTTGTCCTTCTCTGACTTCCTCACCTTCTTCTCTCAGCTTGATGTCTCCAATACAGAAGCTCTTGGCCTCCTTGCTGTTCATCCAACTTGTCAGCCATACTTCTGCTTTTGGGGGGATCTTTCTCCAAAAAGGGATTTCCCTAAGTATCTCAATGTTGGTTCCCTCAATATCTTTGCTCAGAACCCACCTGCTCAGCAAGGCCAGTGTGACCACCCTATTTAGTAATGGAACTCACCTTCCCTTCATGCATTTCCCTCGTGCTCAGCTCTCCCAATCCCTCCTAGCCTTGCTCTACCATTTTTCCTTTCCAATAGCACTC
>NW_007764091.1:6056-6263 GCF_000696425.1 Galeopterus variegatus
AAGGCCCTCACCAGATGTGTTTCCTGGACCTTGGACTTCCCAGCTTCCAAAACTGTAAAAAATAAATTTCATTATTTTTATGAATTACCCAGTTTCAGTTATTTTGTTGTATGCAACAGAAAATGGACTAATACACAGTCCTTATGTGATATGACACTCCCCAGTTGTCCTTCTCTGACTTCCTCACCTTCTTCTCTCAGCTTGATG
>NW_007764092.1:0-223 GCF_000696425.1 Galeopterus variegatus
GCAAAATTAAAAGCAACCTGCCCACCCTCGAGCCTTGAATTTCTTACGTGCTTCATTCTGTACTTTTTTGAGAGGTGGCTCAATCTCTCAAATTCTTGCCATTAATAGGCACTTCATTCTAGGTGACCACAGGTAATAATTTAACTAGCTTTTTTGCCACCGAATGCCATGGGCTACCAGAATCCCATGTCATAATCCAACCTGAGTGTTCTCTGCCTTCATC
>NW_007764092.1:5923-6263 GCF_000696425.1 Galeopterus variegatus
CTAATAAGACTTTAAAAAATTATGGGTCAAGGCTAAAAAAATAAGAAAACATGTGCTGACTTTATATCACTTTTCACTTAGGTATGTCTTTAATTCTAGAAGAGACTGCAGAGAGAAATAAGTGGAAATTTTGGCAGATTTAGGGAGATAAAGGTTTAAAAATTGAAGTTCAGTGTCCAAAGAAGGGGCCTGATAAACTGTAATATTTTGGATTAGAAATAACAAACAGCTCTACTATAGGAGTAAAGGTAAATCATAAAAGACTGTCCCTCACAGAAACTGAAATCAAGCATCAGATCATCCCAGGCTCTTTTTAGAATATGGCCAAGATGGTTACTTC
>NW_007764093.1:0-217 GCF_000696425.1 Galeopterus variegatus
GAGTATCACCCTGAGTACCCATTGCCTAGAAAGCCATGTTCCCACATACCCTTTCCAGGATCAATGTACCTGGTGCCTTCTCCAACCCCAAGAAAATTATCATGGAAGACACAGCATTGGCTTAATTTTTTAGCAATCTATCCCATTAGCCTACAAGGCAAATACATGCAAATTAGATTGAAACACTTATGGTAGAAAGATCTAATGCTCACACATA
>NW_007764093.1:5329-6263 GCF_000696425.1 Galeopterus variegatus
TAAGATTCTGTAGCTGTCCTAGTCTAGACTCCAATATTGATCACAGAACAGACAAATTAGAGATTGAGATAGAGTGGCTTTCTTGTGTCTTAGATACAAGTGCAAATACTCAATGGAGAGTGACCTTTAACGAATGCAAATCTACTTTATACGGCATAACATCTGTGACTCTTTTCAGAGAGTGTGCTAATGGTCAGCTAGATGTCCCCTTCTCAGCTTCCTCTGATTCACTTAGCAAAACTCCTGAGAGCTCACTAAAGGGTTTTATATGTTTCTCATTGATGTTTGCTGTTCAAATGTTTGTCCAGTTCAGGCATTTGTCTTGGTCTTATTAAAGTTTAAGGGATTCAAGCAGTGAAAATGACTCGTAATAAATGACAAAAATAGAGATTCTTAGTGACTCTGTATGTCAAGCCCAACATATTATAGTTCTAGAAAATTTGAGTCCCCCAGAAATTAAGAGCTATCATTATGGCAGAGTGGTTAAGCACCAGCTGTATAGTCATTGTACATTTTCACCCTTTTATTCAAATTCTCTGTGACTTCATTTTCTTATCTATATAATGTAAATAATGCCATTCCCACTTCATAAGTACTATGTAAACACCTTGGAACACAAGGGTTTTTTTTAAGTTCATGAAAAATGCATATTATAAAAAAATTATGCATGAATTTCAAAAAGTTCGTGCACCAAAATAAACTTGTACTAACTTGTTATAACATTTCTTAGCAGAATATAGTTTGAAGCACTAACAAGGATAAGACGTAAGTTTGAAAGAGCTTCTATCAAAAGAACGTGAACTCTGCTAAAACTGAAGCAAGAACAAACAAAATTTATCATGAAGCTTTGGGTGGAAGAATGGTGAGATCACCGATACTTTATAAAATGTTTGTAGGTACAATGCCCTAAAGGAATCAACAGTTGATGAATGAA
>NW_007764094.1:0-349 GCF_000696425.1 Galeopterus variegatus
AACAAGCAGGACAGGGTGCATAGAATACCACCTTTGTGTAACAAATGGAAATAAAAGTCTTTGTATGTGCTTATGTTTCTAAAAATGAAACACCAAAACAAGAAATCAGAAACTAATATAGCTGGGGCAGGAAAGGAACCACTGGAGGGACTGAAGGAAGGGACACTGTGAACACAGCTTTTTATACAGTTCTGATTTCTGAACTACATGAATGTTCACATAAATATTTTCTGTGTTGAAAAATACATTAAATATCCTTGTCAGTATAGTGATGAGAGAGGAAAAGACATATTAAATAAAAAATTAAAGCAATCTTGAAAAGTTCAGGATTTCATGCAAATAAACCAAC
>NW_007764094.1:5820-6263 GCF_000696425.1 Galeopterus variegatus
CGCACCCATGAATTTACAAATTCAATTTTTATAACATACACATTTAGAGTTGAATAGCTTATGACTATAACACAGATATTAGGGAGAATTCAAGAATTTCACAACCAAGTTTTACAACTCATTTCAGTGGCACCGTTAATTATAAATCACATCTACACATTGTCAGGGGTTCGTTGAGGGGTTATATTTCGAAAGGTTTCTCAAGGGGAAAAAAAACATCAGAAATGGGACTTTTTGGAGGGGGGGACCGGATGGATGGTATGGGAACTGAACCCTTCACTGGCGTTATAACACCATGCTCTAACCAACTACACTAACTGGCCAGCCCAGAAATGGGACTTTCTAGACCCAAATATGGGTTTGCCTTTTGAAACCAGGAGGCGAAGGTGGTGAAGTAGTTGCTGGAAAGGGCTTGTGAGAAGCTGGGCTCAGAAGAGCCCATG
>NW_007764095.1:0-209 GCF_000696425.1 Galeopterus variegatus
AAAACCCATCCCTGGTCCCTCTGCAGCACCTGGTGGCTGCTGGCAACCTTCACGTTCCTTGGCTGTGGCAGAATCACTCCAGTCCCCACTCCGTCTGCACGGCCTTCTGCACGTGGGGGAGTGCGTGCCTCCCATGTCCAAATTTCTGTGTGCATAGAGGACACCAGTCATACTGGATTTAGGGCCATCCGGTGACCTCATCATAACTC
>NW_007764095.1:5804-6263 GCF_000696425.1 Galeopterus variegatus
ACCTGAAAGCTGGCCCAGGGCGGGCGGTGGGTGTGTTTGCAAGAAATCTGTGTCAATCCCCCTGACTGCCAGAAGGAATGGCCACAAATGCAGTGGCTCAAAACAGAAGTTTATCCTCTCACGGTTCTGGACACCAAGGTCCAAAGTCAAGGTGTCAGGAGGGTTGGTTTCTCTTGACCCTCTGAGGGAAAACCCATCCCTGGTCCCTCTGCAGCACCTGGTGGCTGCTGGCAACCTTCATGTTCCTTGGCTGTGGCAGAATCACTCCAGTCCCCACTCCGTCTGCATGGCCTTCTGCACGTGGGGGAGTGCGTGCCTCCCATGTCCAAATTTCTGTGTGCATAGAGAACACCAGTCATACTGGATTTAGGGCCATCCAGGGACCTCATCATAACTCAATTACATCTTCTAAGACCCTGTGTCCAAATAAGGTCACATTCACAGGTTCTAGGTGGACAT
>NW_007764096.1:0-285 GCF_000696425.1 Galeopterus variegatus
AGTAGTCTGTGCTTTCATCTCACTGGCCAGAATTCTACCACGTGGCTGTCATCTCGGCATGGTGGCATGTCTGGGGAGGTGTGATTCCTTTTACCTGGGCTCCTGGCCATGCTGAGCAACACTTGGAATTGTGCCACCAAGGAAGAGGGTGAAAAAAGATATTGTTTTCCACCAAGTAGCCTTACCACAACTACCTCCCTGAGATGAACGTAAGGAAAATACATACAGTGCCGAGAAAATAAAAACCCTGCAGTTCCATTTTATGAGAAAATAACTCAAAAAAAA
>NW_007764096.1:5804-6263 GCF_000696425.1 Galeopterus variegatus
AGAGTAGAGTCTGTTTCAATTGTTTGGAACACTTTCATGAGAATTGGTATTAACTCCTCTTACAAGTTTGATAGAAGCCAGCTGTAAAGCCATCTGGACCCAGACCTTTTTTGTTGGAAGATTGCTAATTACTGCTTCAATCCCCTTGCTTGTTATTGGTCTGTTCAGGTTTTCTATCTCTTCTTGGTTCAGTCTAGGTAATTTATATGTGTCTACAAACTTATCCATATCTTTCAGATTTTCAAATTTGTTATCATATAGTTGTTTATAATAGTCTCTAATGATTCTTTGTATTTCTGTGGTGTAAGTTGTAATGTCTCACTTTTTATTTTTTTTGATTTTTATTTGGATCTTCTCTCTTCTTTTTTTGTTAATCTAGCTAATGGTGTGTCTATTTCGTTTATCTTCTCAAAAAACCAACTTTTAGTTTTGTTGATCTTTTCTATTGTTTTTTGGGGT
>NW_007764097.1:0-504 GCF_000696425.1 Galeopterus variegatus
AAATAACATTTTCATCATGGTTGCTATAGTAGATTAGCTTGCTAGTTAGGAGGAAAACTCACAGGCAACTGTTTGATTTGAAAATATCTTTAAACTTACAAATAACATTTTGAGAGAAAGATTGGGTACAATGAGAATTCCTGTAGATTACTTAGTTGATTTGCACTAATACTGAAAATGTTTTCTGTAAGTTCTTCATTTAAAAATTCAATTCCGTTCAATAAAATTTGCATACTACCAAGGGACTTAGAAAAGAAAAAGATAAAAATAAAAACACTAACAAAAATACATTTGTTTGAGAGAAGTATTTGCACCTTATATCATATTCACAGGGTTAGTTACCCTAAGTTTTCAAAGTTTGTAAAAATCATCAAGAAAACGATTAGCAATCCATCAGAAAAATAGCCAAAGAACACTGTGGTATGTTATGTTTTCCAAAAATGGCCACAACTGTATTTCCAGACTCACATGTTGTTCTAGAATCTTATCATGCACATCAAAAGG
>NW_007764097.1:5825-6263 GCF_000696425.1 Galeopterus variegatus
CCTGATACTAATCTCCTGTCCTGCTGATGTAAAAGTATTAACGATAGAAGGAGAGTCACCAGGCTGATTTGTATAGCATTTATTTGAAGTAATGCCTTCTCTACGTGTGCAGATATGAAAATATCTGAGGCCTTTAAAATTTTTTTTTTTTTTTGGAAGAGCTTGGGTAAAGACCATCTTACATTTGAATTTATATTCCCAGTGTGCACAGGATGGTGAATTGATCTCTGGATTATCCCTTGACCTTTCAGTGACATTAAAATGAAAGAAAACTAAATGAAATGATATATCTCTGCAGTGTTCTAAGCCCATTGATATAAAAACATAATTTAAATAGCAAACATTGGCTTTCCCTGTTGCTCTTCTGTCTGATTTTTAAATAACATTTTCATCATGGTTGCTATAGTAGATTAGCTTGCTAGTTAGGAGGAAAACTCA
>NW_007764098.1:0-438 GCF_000696425.1 Galeopterus variegatus
AAATTTCCACATGAGTTTTGGAGGGGACAACACATCCAAACTCCATCACTAGACAAGGCTAGATTGAGCTCTTGTGTTCCTTAAATTTGTTGTCTGGTACAGTCCAGGCCAATTCCCTTTCAGGAACTCCATTTTTAAAGCACATGTCACTTTGACTCTGTAATGGTTTTTATTTTCTTTCTGAATTTTAAGCCTCTCTTTTGTCTCCTTATTTGAGATATTTTCTGGACAACAACATTTACTACTATAGTTACACGTGAAACAACAACAAAAAGTTACAAAAATAAAAAGGAAGACTCGGCTTTGCTCATTTATTTTATTTTTTATTTTTATTATTTATTATCAGCATATTCATTATTACAAATTACGATTTTTCTTTATGCCCTTTACCTGGCCTATAAGTGATCGACTCATTTATTCAAGAGCACAGAATTCATT
>NW_007764098.1:5974-6263 GCF_000696425.1 Galeopterus variegatus
TGAAGGTCTTTCTATTGCAAGGACTGTCATTCTTCTTGGTGTGCCCAATACTGAACCCCAGTAATGGCGGTGGAAAGCTGTTCAGTGTTCGTGGCCTGAGTAGCCGTCCAATAGATAGTTGCAAGGATCCTGCAGCTCAGAACTCCTGAAACTGGCATAAGAAAACAAAACAGAATAAAAACAATCTATAAAATTGTTCTTGTCCTTATTTCAGTGGTTCTCAAACTTTTTGATTTAACATCCCTTTACATTCTTAAGAATGAGGACCACAGAGAGATTTTGATTTATA
>NW_007764099.1:0-222 GCF_000696425.1 Galeopterus variegatus
AACCCCCAAAGTGACAGCATTAAGAGTATAGGAAATCCTGCAATGGTTATTGAAAGGTGAGACTTTGAAGAGGTAATTAGATGGTTTAATGGAGGCCATGGGTGTGGTTCTGAGGGCTTTAAAGGAGAGCCTTAGAGGAGGCTAGATCTTTCTCTCTCTCTGCTTCCACCATCTGCCCTGTGACACCCTGCATTGTTGTGAAGAGTCACTACCCACAAACAA
>NW_007764099.1:5786-6263 GCF_000696425.1 Galeopterus variegatus
TAGCAGGATACAAAGTCAACACACAAAAATCAGTAGCATTTCTATTCTCCAATAGTGAACACCCAGAAAGAGAAATCAAGAAAGCTTGCCCATTTACAATAGCCACCAAAAAAATAAAATATGTAGGAATTGAGTTAACCAAGGATGTGAAAACTCTCTATAATGAGAACTACAAACCACTGCTGAGAGAAATTAGAGCGGATACAAGAAGATGGAAAGATATCCCATGCTCTTGGATTGGAAGAATCACCATGGTGAAAATGTCCATACTACCCAAAGTGATATACAAATTCAATGCAATCCCCGTCAAAATTCCAATGACATTTTTCTCAGAAATGGAAAGAACTATCCAGACATTTATATAGAATAACAAAAGACCATGCATGGCCAAAGCAATGCTGAGCAAAAAACAATACAGCTGGAGGCATAACACTACCCGACTTTAAGCTATACTACAAAGCTGTAATAACCCAAACA
>NW_007764100.1:0-3161 GCF_000696425.1 Galeopterus variegatus
AATGTTGGATTTTGTCATATGCTCTTTCTGTGTCTTTTGAGATGCCCATGTCATTTTTGTTCTTTATTGTAATTATATGATGTATTACATTAATTGATTTTTGGATGTTAAACAAACATTTCATTCCTGGGATAAATCCCACTTGGGCATGATTTATAATACATTTTTTATGTTGCTGGATTCCATTTCTTAGTGTTTTATGGAGAATTTTTGTATCTATATTCATAAGAAATATTTTACTGTAGTTTTAACTTGTAGTATCTTTGGTCTGGTTTTAGTGTCTGGATAATATTGACCTCAAAGAATAAATTTTGAAGTGTTGTCTTCTATTTGTTGGATGACTTTGCAAATGATTCATATTAATTCTTAAAATTGGAAGAATTTTCCAGTGGAGGCATTTCAACTGGGGGTTTTGTGTGAGAAATTTTTAAATTACTAATTCAATTTCTTTACTTCTCATATGTCTATTAAAATTTTATATTTCTTCCTGTGCCAGCTTCAGTAGTTTGTGTCACTTTAGGAATTTTTCCAATTCATCTAGGTTTTGTAATTTGTTGACATACACACAATTGTTCAAAATATTCCCTTATAATCCTTTTTGTTTTTTTAGAATCAATAGCAATATTTCCTCTTTTGTTCCAGATTGTAGTAATTTTCAACTTCTCTCTTTTTTTCCTGGATAGTCTAGGTAGTTTGTCAACTTCGTTGATCTTTTCAAATAATTAATTTATGGTTTTGTGCGTTTTGTATATTTTCTATTTCAGTTGTTTCAGCTCTAATCTTTATTATTCCCTTTCTTCTGCTTGCTTTGGGTTTAGTTTGCTAATCTTTTGTAGAGCCTAATGTAATCTTTCTTAAACTGGAAGGTTGGGTTATTGATTAAGGTCTCTATTTTTTATTAAATAAAAAAAAGAATTAGTTAGAAATTTCTCTTTAAGCATGACTTACTGTATCCCATAAGTTTTGGTATATTTTGTTTTCATTTTTATTCATCTGAAAATTTTCTCTTCTAGTGTCCCTTGTGATTTCTTCTTTGAACCACTGGTTATTTAGAAGTGTGTTATTTAAATATTCACATATTTGTGAATTTTCCAAATTTCCTTCTAATCTACACTTCTAATTTTTTTCTGTTGTGGTCAGAGAAGTATTTTGCTTAATTTCATTCCTCTTAATTTAATTGAGAATTGTTTTATGGCCTAATATGTAGCCTATACTATGGAACATTCCATGCACTCTTGAAAATAATGTGTGCTCTGTTGGTTTGGGATGGAATGTTCTATAATTTCTGTTAGGTCTAGTTAGTTAATACTGCTATTCAAATCCATTTCCTTTTTGGTTGTCTGCTTAGTTGTTACATCCATTAATGAAAGTGTGATATTGTGGTCTCCAACTATTATTGTTCTATTTTTTATTTCACTTTCTATTCTGTCATTTTTTGTTTCATGTAGTTGAGCTTCTTTTATTAGGGCCATCCATGTGTATTTATAAGTGCTATGTCTTTCTAATAGATTGACCCTTTTACCATTATAAAATTTCTTACTTTATCTGTAGAAGCAGGATTTTCTTTGTTTGTTTATTTGTTTTAATATTTATTTTCTCTGATTACAACATAGCCACTCCACCTTTCTTTCAGTTATTTTCATGGTATATTTTTTTCATCCTTTTATTTTAAACTTATTTGTGTCCTTGAATCAAATATGTGTCTTTTGTTGATAATACATAGTTGTATTATGGTTTTATTTTAGCCATTCTGCTAGTCTCTGTCTTTTGATTAGAGTGCTTTACCCATTTATTCTTAATATAACTCCTCATAAGGCAGCATTTAAGTCTGCATTTTGCTTTTTTCTCTTGGTTTGGTGTCTATTTTTTTTTCTATTCTTCCATCACAACATTCTTTTGTATTTATTTGTTATGTTTATGATTTTAATTTCTTTATTGTACTCTTACTATATTCTTTTTTAGTGGTTTTCCTAAGGAGTTGCTTTTTTAGTGGTTTTCCTAAGGAGTTGCTTTTTTAGTGGTTTTCCTAAGGATTATAACTAACATCTTAACTTAAAACAATCTAGTTCAGATTAATACCTATTTAATTTTCAAACTATATAATACTTTGCACAAATATTGCTCTGTTTGCCTCCCCTTCTTTGTTCTGTTATTGTCATACAAATTATATCTTTACATATTATAAGCCCATCAACACAGTTTCATAATTGTTGCCTTAGGTAGAAAAGAGTTAAAAAGTGCAATTATATTATTTTTATACAGTATACTTACCTGTATAGTTACCTTTATTGGTATATATATATTTTTATTACCTTTGTCAGTGTTACTTATTTATTCAGGTATATTTGAGTTTCTGTCCAGTGTCTTTTCATTTCCATCTGAAGGAATCTCTTTTAGTATAGCTTTTTTTTTTTTTTGTCTTTTTCCATGTCCGGCAACGGATCGCAACCCTTGGTGTTGCCCCTGCACCGGACCGGGACCGGCAACGGGATCGCAACCCTCGGTGCTGCCCCCACGCCTCGCTCAGCCAGTGAGCGGGAACCGGTCCGCATGTGGGATCCGAACCCTCGGCGGGAGCGCCTCCGCGCTTCCCAAGCGGCGCACTAGCGCAGTGCGCCACCGGGCTGGCCCTAGTATAGCTTTTAGAGCAGGTCTGTTAGTAAATATTTCTCTGTGTTTGATTATCTGGAAATCTATCAATTTATTCTATATTTTTGGATATTCAATTTTACATAGAGGAGGATTTTTGTTTGGCACTCTTTTTATTTTAATGTCTTGAATATGTTATCCCACTACCTTTTATCTCAATTGTTTCTGATGAGAAGTCAATTTGTTAACCTTATTGAAGCTCATTTGTAATTAAACAATTTATCTTACTATAAATTTATTTTTATTGAGTTTGAGTGTGTAAAATTTTACTGCTGATAAAAAAGCTTAAACCAAGTGTTTGACAGT
Organism: Galeopterus variegatus; assembly: GCF_000696425.1. Taxonomy (NCBI): domain Eukaryota; kingdom Metazoa; phylum Chordata; class Mammalia; order Dermoptera; family Cynocephalidae; genus Galeopterus; species Galeopterus variegatus. The sequence continues at coordinate 2,956 of NW_007764100.1, forward strand.
ATTCTCAATACTAATTTTAATTAGGATATAAAATGTATGTACCCATTATTGCACTGACTTTGATTCTTTTTTAAAAAACAAATTCACATGGATGATAAACTCATGCTGTTCTATTCCTGTATTAGACAACTTTTAAACATACGCTAAAAAGTTTGAGGACAGGTAACCCATTTTAAATAACTAAAAAACGTACATGTATTTATGAG
>NW_007764100.1:5972-6263 GCF_000696425.1 Galeopterus variegatus
CTTTTTTTTTTTTTTTTTTTTTTTTGCCTATGTGTCCTACAACATACATAACAATGTTAAAGAGATGTGACAGGGGACAATATTCTTGTATTGTTCCTGAGCATAGAGAAAAAGTACTTGGTCCTTTATCATTAAGTATGATATAAGTTGTGGGTATTTCCTACATCCATTTATCAAGCTGAAGATGTTCCCTTTCACTGCTAGTTTGTTAAGTGTTATTATCACAAAAGAATGTTGGATTTTGTCATATGCTCTTTCTGTGTCTTTTGAGATGCCCATGTCATTTTTGTT
>NW_007764101.1:0-369 GCF_000696425.1 Galeopterus variegatus
AGCTTGGTGCCGAAGTTAGAAGACTGTGATTGTTTTGACTGTGATCCTGTTGAGGCCTGTGCCAGAGTTATTAGGCAAGGCAGGTATAGGATCCACTATCACTCACAGTGATGTTGGCGATAATGAGCTCTTGTGTGGATTTCTGGGGTCTCCCATTGATAAGCCATGAATACTGTGCGGGTGGGTTAGAGGCCGCGTAGCAGAAGAGGCTGAGGGTTGCTCCTGTACTGTAAGATGAGTCTGGTGAGGAAATGGTTGGGGTGTCTGGGCCATCTGGAACAAAGAGAATAAAGCCACACATGATGTACTCTGGGGGAAGGGGATACTCCTGGTCTGTAGAAGGGTCACTGTATCCCTCTGAGTCATGTC
>NW_007764101.1:5870-6263 GCF_000696425.1 Galeopterus variegatus
GAGAGAGCCTGGAGAGATGGAGCGGGAGGGCTCAGGGGGAGAATTAGGGTTTAGCTTTTGCGTTTGGGATGCAGGCTGAGAAACTAATATTTTCCTGGAATTTCTTTGCAAACAAGGTAGACACCACCCCAGAGCTTGGTGCCGAAGTTAGAAGACTGTGATTGTTTTGACTGTGGTCCTGTTGAGGCAAGTGCCAGAGTTATTAGGCAAGGCAGGTATAGGATCCACTATCATTCACAGTGATGTTGGGGATAATGAGCTCTTGTGTGGATTGCTGGGTTCTCCCATTGATAAGCCATGAATACTGTGCGGGTGGGTTAGAGGCCTCGTAACAGAAGAGGCTGAGGTTTGCTCCTGTACTGTAAGATGAGTCTGGGGAGGAAATGGTTGGGG
>NW_007764102.1:0-428 GCF_000696425.1 Galeopterus variegatus
AAAACTGAGCCCCTTTGTCCATGGTAATAGGCCTCCAGAGTTGCTTCCCACTTGGAGATCACACTTGCTGTAAACCACAACATTTTGGCTTCGTATCCAAGTATCTCAGAAATACAGTGGGAGACTTGTCCCAGTCCTCCTTGTGACTTCAGGTCCTTCCCTAACCCCAGGGAGACAAGCCCAAATGGTGGGACTCCCCACCCGGAACAGATCTCAAACATAACCGGTGACTCGTGAGTACTCTGTGATATGCTGGCCCTTTGGTGAGTGTCCGATGGGCTCAGAGCACAGGTCTGAAGGGGTGTCTTGGTTTCTGGCAGGCACCTGGGCTGAGGGAACAGCAGGGCCCTTTGCATGCTCACACAAGAAGCCCTGAGAAACACACGGCCTGGGGAAGCCCCTCCCACCTGCCAGCTGCTCTTCTCACC
>NW_007764102.1:5554-6263 GCF_000696425.1 Galeopterus variegatus
AGCCAGTCGCAGCCCACTGAGGAACGAAAACAACTTACTTCTGGGGTAAGCCTGTAGAGACATTCTTTTCTGATATTTTCCAAGTCCTAAGCTTTTTGCTCATTTATTTTTCAAAACCCAATGAAAGGAAGCGTTACACAGAGGCCATGTTATAGCAGTGGCTTCACAAGAGTTACATCAATTTTCAGTGGCAATGTTGGCATTTAACTGGACTAGAGAACAGATAGAGACACACACCCTGAACAACCAAGTAGCTTATTTCCTCTTTTGTTTCTAAGTATTTCCTGGATGCATCCATAAAACTCTATGAAATGTGTTAATGCCTGGGGAAGAAAAGTAACCAGTAATGTCATTGTAAGATAAAACAGCTAATTAAATTTTTTTGAAGAAGACAGAAGTAGAATCTCTGGGAATTTTTCATGCATTTATCTGCAGTGTCTTTTTCTGGTTTTTAACAACATAATTTTGTTTGTTGATTATTTTATCCAAAGATGCTGATATAATAAATATCCTTCCAGCAGATGCTTCCTCCAGTGTATGGGAAATGCTCACACGTGGTCCCAGATGATCTTGCAGCACTGAGGACACAGCAGTGAACACCTGGCCATCCAGAGCTTGTAATCTGATGGAACAGGAGGTGACCCCCCCAAAACTGAGCCCCTTTGTCCATGGTAATAGGCCTCCAGAGTTGCTTCCCACTTGGAGATCA